>NC_063045.1:28101989-28401989 GCF_018812025.1 Megalobrama amblycephala
TGGTTTGAATTGGAATTTTCCATATATCACGTGTGCATGTTCATGGCTGCAGTATATGCCCCTTAGCCATATGAATTAGCTTTGTCTTATTCCTCTTTCTGAATAGAAAATGTAAATTGTTCTCAGTATCTGATGTCAAATAAAATGTTATATTTTAGGTCATGGAACTAAACAAACATGCTAAATAAATTAGTTATGTGGCTTGCACAATAGAGCCAAAAAAACAAAAATACAAAAACAAAGGTAGCCTAATAATATTCTGTGAAATCACAAACAATATGCCACTTTAAACCTTTTCACTAACACTATTAGCAAGCTCAACTAACTTTGTACGTTTTTTTTTTTTTTGATCAGGTATTTTGTTATCTGAATTTCACCAACAGTTAGCTCCGCTCCTCGAACCCAATTGGTCGAGCGGCGTTCGAGTGTTGATATAACAGTCCAACAGGCATTGCTGGAATCAATCCACGTCTGTGTTTGCTCATTCTAGACATTCAGTATATAACTTAGCCCTATTCGGATGGCAATTGTTTCTCATGTGGATGTCTGTAAAAATAAATTTGCATGACACCTCAGTGATAAAGCTCGTTCGTTTAGATGGCGATTTATTCACAGTGGAGGAGCGAGTTTAGTGATCCTACAAACCTGGGAACGCGCTGCTCACGTGGTTGCATGATTATCAGCTGTAAATAAAATGTCATGGGTTATGCATGGAATAATACAAATAAATTAATATTTAATTTAATATTAGGAAACTAATATTTAAATCTCCTGTTATAGGAAGATAAACATGCTATAGTTGAAATGGTTTTCTGTCTTGCATTTTATCTCAAAATGATGGATGTCATTTTAAAAATATGGAAATTAGTGGAAATAAGTTAATGCAGCCTCATATTTACATGAGGTAAACATAAAGCTTTTTGGTTTATATTTTTAATGTATATAATTGTATAAAATACATTTTTAACGGTGATTAAATACTTCCCAGCATTTCAGTAATAAAAGTGTACATCTTTAAAATGCATGCAAATTACAGAAGCTACTTGTATGGTGTTCTGCAGTGGTCAAAAAGGATTTAAACTGTTTTTTGTTTTTTTTTCTTTTGTAAACTCAGAGATGTGGATTTGGACATCAATTAAGTTTCCACACAACCTTGGCGTTTGTCAAAAAACAGTAGGTAATTCGAACGGGGATTTTTATGTGGATGGTGGGAGAAAAGCACTGACATTCTGGATTCGGACAGCAATAAAATCACTGACCTGCCCGTGTAAATTTCGAAAATACCGTACGTCCCCATGAGAAACAATTACCGTCCGAATAGGGATATTGTCTGTCTTTGCATAATTAATGGGGATTTTCAATGACTCAGTCTGCAGGTTACATCATATACCAGTAGGTGGCGGCAAGTGACTCCTTTGAGTGAGTTATTAGTTTATTCAACCGATTTGTTCAAAACTCGGTTTCATACTGGAACAAAACAAGTGACCAGTGTTGAGGGTAACGCATTACAAGTAACGCGAGTTATGTAATCTGATTACTTTTTTCAAGTAACGAGTAAAGTAACACATTACCGACATAAATTTCTTTAAAATTTACAACAAATTTCGGAGTTACTTTTTCAAATGAGTAACGCAAGTTACTTTGTTTTCCCATTTATTGACTAACAGCTCTCCTGTCCTCATGTTGAGTGCAGAGGCGTTGTGTGTGCTGTGAACAATGTTATTTTAGATCTAGACTAAATGTGAGCATGCAGTTACTCATCTCACTTGCACAAAAACAGACATTTCTCAATGTCAAGGAAGGATCCTCGGAAGCCAGAATTTCGAGGATGCTACGTCATCGACATCTGTCGAAGGACTGTTCCAATGTCGAGGATCCTCGGAATTTCAAACAAGGACTGAGTCCTTCGTTTGAAAAATATCCCATATACAGGAAAGGATGCATATGTGTAGCCTTCGCGCTCTAAAATCACCCACAATCCTATGCGTGCAGCTTTGCGATCTTGTTCAAAAATTTTTAAAAAATGTCGGACGTTAGCGGGCAATATGCTTTCAAATGTAAGTATATTTACGTTACCAAACATTTGTTATAACTGTAGTAAATATGTCAGATAAATAAAGTTTAACGTTTAAATGCCAGTACAAATTACTACCGTATTGATATTATAAATTATACAAATTACGTTATTGATGGCTAACTGAACCGGACTGTCATTTAACAATTGTTAGCTTGGTTGCCGTCACCGGCATTTCTTTTACCTTTTCACTGATGTAATGACGCAATGACGTGCACTTGCTAGTCTGTTCCATTTACGTGTTCTCCGAATGCTAAAGAGGAGCCTCACCTAGCCTCTGAAAGAAGTGACTTGGAAGGACCAGTCCTGCCAAGGAAGTATCCTTGACATTGAGAAACGCCAAGATTCAGTATTCCTCTAAATGAATAATGAAACCTGCAATAATTAAATGTTATATAATATTATGATAAACATACATAATGTATTTAATCTTACTTTTTTTAAACTAGCACCTTTGCTGCAGATATTTGATGATTCAATTCAAACATGACTGTATCATTTCACGTTTGATGTGAAAAGGGCCTTTACATTTGCCAAAAACAGTTTTTTGTTGTTGTTATAAATCAAACAAGCAAGCAAGCCCAAGCACTGTGGCTCTTTTTTGTACATCATAAACTACTTGCAGTGTACGTCAGTGTGCAGACGAAATGTAATAAACACTGTCATGTTTATGTTCAGCAGGGATGCAATTATACCAAATCGTTCTTTGGCTCAGGCATTTCAGAATGACCAAACCAACATTTAAGATGCTGTGCAATGCAATTGGTCCGCTGGTTATTCCAGTTATCCAGTGATCTGCTGAGGCAAAGTCACATGAAAATTTTTGTTGCGCATTAGGGATTTATTTGGTGAGTGTGTTTCCATAGTAGTTATGTGCATGCCTTCTTATCGGATAAAAAAAATATATATATATCTGTGAGTGCATACGTTTTTTTTATGCACATCTTGGTTTATGCACATCTTGGTGTTTCCATCTGCCGTTTTTTTATGCAACATCCCAAAATTCACATGAAAATAGGTTACTGTGTTGCTATGAGTTGTGCAGCGATTCTACTGCTGCTTTGTTTGGTACTGTTTGTGTTGTTGGAAAAGACAAGCTAGCCGGACAATATTGTGTCTAGAATGCATTTGCTTAATATTAACTTTTATTATTGAACCATTTAAAAAAAACAATATCACAGTTAACCTACCACCAAATACCCACACAGCTATGATTACTGTACATTACTGTTATTTGGAAATAAGCTATAGCACTGGTGCTCATGTGATAGCCTATTCCTTAAATCTATTATCCTATAATCATGAATCAATCCTTTATTACATTTTTATAATGCATTTTGTAATGCCGGCTTTATGTAAATGGCTAAGAACCTAGGCTAATGTTGATAAACATGACACCATTGAGAGCATTGTACGCCGAGAATGGTGTCTTGAAATTAATTTTAGTTAGTTAGATATTGGCAGCCAGTGAAGAGAACTGAAAATGAGACAATTTCCAGAGGGTAAAAACAAAAAGTTAATCTGCATAATTTGGTATCTACTTAATTGAAAATGTGCTGGTAATATATCAAAGAAAGAGTTCAGTGGCCTGGCTGTGAATAGGGAGTCGCAGATTCTTTGTTTTATTTGAAAAATCACCAAACCATGTATTTTTGACAAGTTTTGCCTAAACTTACACCTACGTATCATTTATGTTTACATTTATTTTTTTAAAGCTGCAGTGTTAATTTCATCTTCAAGCACTGACAATACAGTACAAAAATTACAAGTTGAAAATTGTTTCTTAGGAAAAGTTGGTCTTATTTTCCTGGCATTCATCCATATCATAATCTTCTCCTTCAGTAGTAATGGTACCATTGCAAGGTGGGACTTCACTCACAGTGCTGCGCACTGTAACCCTTGTCATGCTCAATGAGCGTTTCCTTGGGGCGGGATGCCATTTGTGGTGGCACATCACCTCTTTAAACATCTCTCTGAAGCGGGTGGACATGAGGTTGTAGAGAATTGGATTAATGGCTGAGCTCAGATAGAAGAAGACCCCAGAGATGACATGGACATACTCATAGACCTGGACAATCTTCATGTGTTCACTGTTCTTCTGGTCCATGAAACTCCACATGAGTCGATCAGTGTGGAATGGAGCCCAACAGATGCCAAACATGACCACTAGTACAACTGAGGAGAAAATTCTGTGTTACATATAAAATCTGGTCCTAAATTGTCTTTAACTCATTTGCGAATGTTACACCAAGTTCTGGAAAATAGATGCAGTGTAAGGTTTCTGCAACTTAAGTTGAATGAATGAATTTATTTTTCTACTTATTTTCTACATTAATTGGTATTGTAAAAAAAAAAAAAAAAAAAAAAAGGAATTATGTCAATTTTATTTCGAAATTCTTACATGTCTTTTTGACATTTAACATGCTGTGAAAGAGCTGCCTCAGTTCGGCAGTTCACAGTGTTCGTGAACCGATCATCTCTTCTGCTTTACCACAAGATGTTGCGTGAAGTAAAAACATGAATGAACATCAACTGCTGGCAAATTCGAACAAGCATTCATATGTTTAGTTATGTGAAAAAACTGTGGAAATTACTGAAATGTATAATCTCACATGTAATCGCTAAATAAGTGTTTCAACCACGTCATAATCAGGGGTGTGTTTCCTGTACAATGCCGTAACTTGCTGCTTCACTACCATAGTACGATGAACAAATCAACTAGCTATTCACGACATTTCCCGAAACTATATTGTCGCAAACCTGTCGTTCAGCCAAATTGGTGAATGATGTCACACAGGTGGTGGAGTAATAACTTATTTAAATGAATCCGTTTGAGATCGAATTATTGCTAGTTTTTTTTTTTTTTTTTTTGCTATAAATTACGGACATGGCATCTGAGGACTATCTGAGAATCTGAGGATTCTAATTTTTCTAAGTTATTTTGCTTTATTTCCAGATTCAATCATAGGCTCGTTCTTACGTACTAGAGCATGTACGCACATGCACACTCTTCAAAAACAGTGCTTAAAATCTCTTGACAAACTAAAATATATAAATGACATTTGTATATATTCGAAATAAAAATCGATATACATTGTACATGCTACATGATATACATGAAACACACCCCAGCTTGTGAACAACGTTGCGTACATTTACCTCAAAAAATTCATTTAATCTCCATTGCTCATTAGTTAGCTAGAATGACTTTGGATAAGATAAAGTTAAAATATAGTAAATATATTGTAAAATATGCTCTATATTATAAATGCATTACATTTTTTCCACATCCGGTTTTCCTGTTAAAAAAGTCTCTAATTTGTTCTAAATTCTAATTAAATCTAATTTGTTTGAAATAATTAGAGGTTACTTTCTTAAAAACAGGATTTTATGATACCCACCATTTAAATGGTTATATGTCAATAATTTGAGGTATTATATAAATTATATCATTAGAATGCAGAGACTGGAGTCTATTTAGTGTATAAAATAAAAATGTGTTTCAAAACAACTCAAAGTTATGGAGCAGATCACATATGTTAAGCATATGTTTAAAGTGATTCAAAACAGCCATGACTACATCCATAAGAATTAAATTATTGGCCAGCTGGCCTACTCACACAGCATTTTAGTGACCTGTTGGCGACGTGTTTTCTGCTGTTGACTATGCACATTAGAGGAGCTGTCTTGTCCCAGACTGGTTTTTGCCTCCAGGACCTGCAACATCTTCTCTCGTTTTAGCTGCATGCCAATGAGCAAATACAGCACACTGATAGTCAACATGGGCAGGAGGAAAAACAGCAAAGTGGTGATTTGGATGATCAGGTTGTACATCCAACGTGGCTTGACCAGCATGCAGGTGGCGGATGTGAGCATGGCTCCTGCTCCTTTTCCTTTAGGAAGAGGGAGGGTAAAGATGCCATGGAGGCTGGTGTTGGGAATGGCACACAAGACGGACACGCTCCACACACTCAAGATCACCCGCTTGGCGTGAGTGCGTGTCACTACATATTTGGCCCTGAGCGGATGAACCACAGCTATGTAGCGCTCCACGCTCAGCGCTGTTACATTGAGGATGGAGGCAAAACACACAGTCTCAAAGAGGAAGGTCTTGAAGTAGCAGCCACCCTTGCCCAAAAGGAATGGATAGTTACTCCACATTTCATAGAGCTCCAAAGGCATTCCCAGGAGAAGCACCAGCAAGTCCGACACCGCCAGACTGAACAGGTAGAAGTTGGTGGGTGTCCTCATGACCTTGTTGCGAGCAATAACAATGCACGTAAGAATGTTTCCCACCGCTCCCACCAAGAAGATTATCAAGTAGGTGATGCAAACAGGCAGAAACACTGGGGAACGTCTAGGTCCCAGATATTTCTCCAGATACTCATCTTGGTTAAGGCAAAACTCTTCCATCTCCACCTCACTGAGGTTCAACACAACACTAGTGTTGCACAGCACATCTTGGAAACATCTTGATGACAAGGAATCCTTTGAAGAACAGTTGGGTTTGGCAATCATTCTGGACCTAGTGAATGAAAGGGTTGGAGACATTAGATAAGGAACAAATTTGCTTGATGATCTTGGCAAGTGGACAGATTGAGAACCTAGACATTTTCGAAAGTTTTTTTAGGCAGTTGAGAGTGAGGCAGAAGGAACTGGGGAAAGTGGATTTATACACAAAGCACATGGGGTAGGCTGTATAGGCGGCAATGGTCACTGTGTCTATTGCAGAATTGACGCCCTGAGGTGAATCTGATTAGGTTTGCGTGTCTTCCAAAAGCAATATACAACTCATGCAAGCAGGCAAATGAGGCAATTTATTAAAGGCCATAATTAATTAAACAAATTCATTTGGAAAGAAAAGAGAAGATATCCATAGCAGAATATGTTATAGAATATGATCTGGGCTTGTTGCGGCATTTCAATTCAATTCATTTCAATTTGCGGCATTTGTCCCAAATCATGATATACTGAAAATAGTTTTTCAAAGCTCATGGTAGGTCTTGAGTGTTTTTTTTTAAATATCTATTCAAATGTCTTTTCCGGCTATTATTGGCCGAAATTTCTTTTGACTTTTTTAAACAAATGGACTAGAAAGTGAAGTAACAATGATTCATTGGAATTATGTAAAAAGATTAGCTAGATCTTAAACGTACAAGTTTTTTTTTATTATTATTATGTAAAGCATTATTTTTATTAATTTAATTAAGTACAATTGAGTACTGTATTGTCTAACTCATTTTTGCACTGCATTTTTTTAAAGTTTGATTTTCAATGTTTCACTTTTACAGTATAAATAATCAAAGCAAAAACTACACAGTATGTCTATGGCATCTTATTTTAAAAATAATAATGACAGCACTTAATTTTACATTTCTGTTTTGCATGTACATACCAGTGATGCGCGGGTCAATGTATAAACAACCCGCACCCGACCGACGTTTTCAACTAACCCGCCCGCAACTCGGACCGCAAAAAAAGAGGAAAATATTGTACCCGACCCGCTTCCTGACCCGCATTTTTTTTAAAAGTAGTAAATGCTCATTGTAGCGTCATTGGGCCATAGACGTAAGAACTAGGCCGCCCCCCTCCCATACGCCCCCCATCAGCCTCCCTGGCCAATAATAGCCTATCCATTAATCCAGCCTGTGGAGGAGAGAAATGTTTCAGGACCTGACGTGGTGCGCTCAGAGGTGCAGCGGCGAGAGCAGGCAGTTCTTGAGGCGGCCCATCATTTTCCATTTCAGCTGTCTAGATGCATATTATTGATGAATGCGATGTTTATGTTTCGACCCTGCTTGAAGAATTAATCAGCAGGTCAACTGAGAGAAGGCCCACTTTTGGAAAAGTGTGAAAGCCCTTAGGAGCGCAAACTGTTCTTTTTCTGAATGCTGTATGATATAGCCTAGTGTTATGTAATAAAGGCTTGATTTATTCATTTATTTCGTTTCATTTTCTTAACAATTAAGATGCTGCATGTGTTTATCCAGTCTAATCGAAGTGTGCGTCTCTCCCCCGACTTTCCCAACAAAAATCCCGCCCCCTCTCAGAAAATACATAAAACTGACATTAATGAGCTATAGTCCTATGCGTTTAAAAGTAGCCTATTAAAATGGTACAATGGCATTGCTCAGTTCAACGTGTTGGGAAATCGGGCATTTTGTCCCGCGTCAGCATTTATTCAAAAGTTAATAACGCTCAACATTCAAAAGGTAAATAAGGATTTCCCACTTGTATTAGTAGGCTTAAGGCTATTTCGCCACGTGAATGCCCAATTGAAGCTCTCACAAGCACAAAATGCAGGGATAGAATATGTTAATAAAGTAGCCTATTTATTAACGCATTTTAGACGAACAAAAACAGGTAGGCTAAGCCAAAGACTGAGGCTACAATATCCATAAATAAATGTTCACAAATACCCATGAAAGTAAAACTGAAACCTTTAGTAAGTAAAACTGAAAATTACAAAGGTTTAATTGGCATCTTTATTTCAAACGACCCGACCGACCGCGACCCGAATATCATTAAAAATATTTTTGGATGACTCGTAACCGCAGGTGACCGCAGGCACCCGCTCATTTTGGATCAACCCGCGCATCACTGGTACATACGATATACTTATTGTAGTAATTAGAATAACTGGGTAATAACTAGGTACTAGTCCTGAACCCCTACACCTAATCTTAACCCCTATACCTAATCTTAACCCAGGTAATTACCTAAATTTATTCAGAACTTTCTTGGTAAGTACACTGTAAGTACTTTGAAAGTGCAAGTACTGTAAAATAAAGTGCAACCATAATAATAATAATACTGAAAAATAGGTAAATATATAACTCCTTTATTGAAACTGTGTAGCAGTGGAATTGGAAGTGATAAGGTAAAACTAACTCAAGGTAAAAAAAAAAAAAAAGGAAGAGAAGGAAGCTACATTCTAATGTGAACTCTAATAGCATTGAGGCCCCCAATGGATATATGTGGAATTAGAGGGGAAAGAGTGAACAGCTGCAGGTGCATGTAAATCGTTAAAATTTGAGAATGACTGCTGATTCCCCAGCAGGATCTGCCCTCATGGTTGAGCTGCTATGCTATTAGTAGAAGACGTGGGGATGGTCTTTGGCGGAGGATTGACATTGAATGAGACAACTTTAGTTTCAGCTTGTAGGATTATATACTGTAAACTCCTTTTCAAGCCAGTGTGACTGGTATGCAATACAAAGATGAATGCATAACATTTCACAGAATGTTGATGTTGGGAAACCTTTGTGAAAAAAGAAGTGCACTTTAGCATACTTTTAAAAAGAGTACTTATGAAAATAATATAGTTTAAAAGAATATGCTTAAATGCAAACTAAATGTAATGTTTCCACATGCTTAATCAGATGCTAATTGCAATTGAATTAAAATGCATTATACTGTAGATTAAACTTACTGTATATTATATGCAATTAGTTGAACTTAAAGATGCAGTAAGCAATTTCTGAGAAATGCTGTTGAAAGTGGAACTTGTAGCCAATCAGGAGTAAGGCATACCTGTCAACATTTCGGAACCAAAATCCAGGAGACCTGGAATATACACACCTGGATTCAGGAGGTAGGGGTATGGGTAGGGGTTTCAGATAGGGGCGAGACCACTTTGTCTTGATACAGTATCTTTAACTGTGTCAATAACGGTGCATACATTTGATGAGCACTAAACGTGAATGACTGGTGTAACATTAAATTTTCTAAAATAAATCTTGCTCCATCCTTTATCTTTACTCAAAGTAGTAAGAACAACAGACAATCTTCATTAACTGACACAATTGTAGGTAATAGTGGGCCCACATCTGATCAGCAGAACTATTTCAGTAAGACAGTAATGATGTGAGTGAGCCGGTTAGCCAAAGACCTACACAATATAAAACACAAAACTACATATTTTGAACACCCGGTATAAAATATATACGTAAATAATTAATCATACTTACAGGTTGTGATTCAGAAGAATAAAGTGTGTACTATCCCATTTTTAGGCCGTGTGTCCACCAAAGCGTTTTAGCCAGCTGAAAACACTAGGCGATCTGCTTAAAACGCCTATCTGTGAGTGCTTGAGAGCGCTTCAGCTGCGCAGCGGTTTTGGCTTTTTCAAGCCAACTTACTGTAATGCTATTTAAACGTATTATTATTCTTCTGAGACCAACTCTAACTCCTCCTAGAGCTTTAACTCTATAAACTCCAAACTCGGGTCAGACCTTCAGACTGTTGTTAACTTAGTTGCTATATCTTTTCTAACTGATCCGACTTACGGTTTTCCTAAAAAAGCTAAAACCTGGAAAAATCCCATTGACCTTGATTGAACTGCCTTGGCTGATCTGAACATTCCGTCCACTGCCATTCTATCTATCTATCTATCTATCTATCTATCTATCTATCTATCTATCTATCTATCTATCTATCTATCTATCTATCTATCTATCTATTTCTATCTTTCTAATCTATCTATCTATTTCTATCTTTCTAATCTATCTATCAAACTAAATCTATCTATCTATCTATTTAAATCTAACTCTATCTATTAGTGTTGTCAAAAGTACCGGTACTTCGGTACCAAGTCGGTACTGAAATTTTGAAATATACCCGGTAGTACCGAGAATCCGGGTATATTCGGTACCCACTGATAAGGCTGTTGGCAGTATTTACTTGAATATGACACGAGTGAAGCACAAAGCTTTGTTTACAGAAGAAATAATAGGTTAGCAATTAAATGTGACATCGCAGCCATGGAAACATTTTGGTTAATGCCGAATAAGAGAGGTGCGTGAGTCCATACATTTAAGCTTTGTATTCTGTTTTCCGAATCGCGATCTGGTCACCTGATTAGCAGAGAATTTAACAATATTCCATTATTTATTCCACTGAACATGCAATCTGTTTCTTTTCCCAAATCTTCACTCACGCAGGGGATTATAACGTTTCTTTCGTTCGCATTTAGGCCTATTATAGGCTATTCGCATTCTTTACTGTGGTAAAGTAGAAAAAAACACCGTAGGACAGAAACCTTTTTGCTTGCACGTCAGTTTCTATTTAACACAGTTTGTGCTTGTTATTAGACTTTATAAGGCGCGTCAAGTTTATTTGTATATATCGCGTTTCATACGCTGGTGATTTTTACTTTCGTTTTCTCTGGCAGCGCTAAATCAAACATAGCCTGAATGTCTTGCCCCTGCGGAGGATGGAACTCGCTCTTCAGACCTTTTACAACAAGTGTTAGTTGTTTGCAACATCAGGAGATAACGAAGATATTATTAAAGAGAAATGGTCTCATTCCTGCTCGTGTCCCACATCCCTCTCAAAGCGCAAAACGGCTATATCAAAGTAATAACGGGAATATATGTTGGCTATATATGACGCGTCTTTGTGTGGAAATAAAAAACGAATGCTTTTTGAAATAATATTTAACTTTCTTATTATTTAGGTTACCATTATTTACCGATATTTATTTCATAGTTTTACAGGCTGTAGTGTGTTGTTTCTCTGACGGAATAGCTAAAATAAACACGCACGTCTGTTACCCCTGTTGAAAAAACGAACATATGCTGGTAAAGTAGGTTTTGAAGCTGGTATGCTGGTTTGAGCTGGTTTATGCTGGTCCAGGACCAGCTTAGGACTAGTATGGACCAGCAGGACCAGTTTAGGACCAGCATACAGCTTCAAAACCTACCTTACCAGCATATGCTGGTTTTTTCAACAGTACACAATGGATGTTTGAGCATTTAATTATTTTTTTATTTTTTTTATATTTCAAAATTTATTTCATTGAGGTAGCCTATATATACACACACAAACACACACACTCCAAATCATATTTAATGTTTTTAAAATAGGTTATATAAAATAGTAAAATAGTTCCAATAGATTTTACTGTGGTACCGAAATTGGTACCGAGAACCGTAAAATTTTCATGGTATCGGTACCGACTACTGGAATTTTGGTACCGTGACAACACTACTATCTATCTATCTATCTAAATCTAACTCTATCTATCTATCTATCTATCTATCTATCTATCTATCTATCTATCTATCTATCTATCTATCTATCTATCTATCTATCTATCTATCTATCTATCTGTCAAACTAAATCTATCTATCTATCTATCTATCTATCTATCTATCTATCTATCAAACTAAATCTAACTATCTATCTATCAAACTATCTATCTATCAAACTATCTATCTATCTATCTATCTATCTATCTATTTCTATCTTTCTAATCTATCTATCTATTTCTATCTTTCTAATCTATCTATCTATCAAACTAAATCTATCTATCTATCTATCTATCTATCTATCTATTTAAATCTAACTCTATCTATCTATCTATCTATCTATCTATCTATCTATCTAAATCTAACTCTATCTATCTATCTATCTATCTATCTATCTATCTATCTATCTATCTATCTATCATAGCAACCACCCAGATCACCCAAGCAACCACCTTGAAC
Organism: Megalobrama amblycephala; assembly: GCF_018812025.1. Classification (NCBI taxonomy): domain Eukaryota; kingdom Metazoa; phylum Chordata; class Actinopteri; order Cypriniformes; family Xenocyprididae; genus Megalobrama; species Megalobrama amblycephala. Next base: position 28,114,554 of record NC_063045.1, read on the forward strand.
ACCATGGCAACAGCACAGCAACCACACAGAGCACCTAGCAACCGCATAGCAACCACCCAGAACAGCATAGCAACCTCCTAGAATATCCTAGCAACCTCATAGCAATACTTTAGCAACCACTCAAAATACCTTAGCAACCGTATAACAACACCTTAGCAACCATCCCGAGTACCCTAGCAACCGCATAGCAACACCTTGGCAACCACCCTAAGTACCCTAGCAACCGCATAGCAACACCCTAGCAACCACTCGAGTACCCTAGCAACCACAAAGCAACACCCTAACAACCAACCAGAGTACCTTAGCAACTGCATAGCAACACCTTAGCAACCACCCGAGTACCCTAGCAACCAACCAGAATACCTTAGCAACCACATAGCAACACCTTAGCAACCAACCAGAGTACCTTAGCAACTGCATAGCAACACCTTAGCAACCACCACGAGTACCCTTAGCAACTGCATAGCAACACCCTAGCAACCGACCAGAATACCTTAGCAATACCTTATCTAATCAAAACTACTAAACTAAAACTTAAACTATTTCAAACTGAAAAGCTTCAAACTAAAAGGATTTTAAAACCATTTCAAACTTTCTGGCTAGGCTTTTTCAAGCCAACCTAAAGTTTGTCTACAAACTTTTTTATCTAGTTTTCAGTTGAGACGCTTTGTTGCTATGATACGGAATATCCACGGCACTGTTAGTTATAACTGATTTTGCACTGCAGGTAATAGAGTACCTCAGGGATGACGCATTTTTGTAGGCAAAACCCGGAAGCGAGTTAGCATTTTAGGGCTTCCGGTTCCAACGCCGTAAAGTCTATGGGTTTTTTGAATGGGTTTTTGCTAAATCGCCTGAAATAAGGTCTGTGGTTAACAAAGCCTCTAAATATTTTCACGTTTTGATCTATGACATAAAACACACCAGTTATAACCCGCTTGTGATTTTTTAAACCTTTACTGTGTCTTAAAACGGCGGTTGCTAACAAATTGCTAAAAGGGACTACTTCCTTTGGCGGGGACTTTAGACGTCATCATGATAAACAGGACATTTGGACAGCATTTCTCATGAAAAAGTGTATAAGTATTCATACACAGCTCAGATCATAATCAGTTTTTAAATAAAGTTGTATTTTAAATACAGTTTGAGGAAGCTTGGTGGTGACGACGTTGATCCGCGACCATGGTGTGCTGTAGTCCGTTTATAGCCTACTGTTAGCTTTTTATGTCTGACGAATTTATTTAGGCTTCAAAATGTATTTATGTTGTTTTAACTTGTAAAGATTATCTTGATAGACAAAACGTGTAAGTGTCATAACCCTTTGTTAAACAGAGCTTATTTTCTGTGATTTCCCAAAAGTCTATGGGAAAAATGCATAGGCTTTCAACTGAGGGAACCTGTGCACCGCTAACTTCCGGGTTGGCCTACAAAAATGCGTCATCCCTGAGGTACTTTATTTGTTTCAGACTAAAAATGTCGACACAATGTGGAATTACTTGCTATGTATGTTTGGAGACCAGCAATATTAATTTCTCATCCATTTTGTTCCGTTCTCTGCTTGTTGATATCGTTGTACAGCAAGAATGTTGTGACAGTTGGTCAGTGTTGTATTTGTCTCGCCCCTCCTCCACTCTGATTGGATGGCTGAATAAAAAGTGACAGTGACACTTCCTTTGGAAATGTTTACAAAGATAATTTGCTTTTGTAGAGCAGAAAAGAGCATCCTCTGGACATGTACACAATGTGAACCAGCTACAGCGTTTGAGGGCGGGTCAAAGTAGACGTTGTTCACGGCAGCCAACGAAGACTGTAGGCGAGCATTATGCAAATGTGTTATTGCATTACGTATGCTACTCACGGAAGTGCGACTGTAATTCCTGACGACTCGTTTAGGCGATTCAGAATTGATTCTTTCTTTTGGGAGACAATAACTTTATTTATCGTGCACCTTCGACTTAACTTTGCAGACCGTTTACATTCACAGACAGCTATATTACACACTGCATTAAAGGTAATATTGAAAAGCATAATAGGGGCACTTTAAGTACATCTTTATCTGTAATTTCATAGTTACTTCTATTGTCTTTGAAATATGGTTAAAGTGCACTGCTGTATGTACTGACAAGCATTTATGGTAAACTAAATTATACTTTAATGTAATTTCTATTGAAACTTGTATGTCATGTATTCAAATATATGTAATTACACATTTATAATGAGGAAGTTGTGATTTAGTACACTTAAAATATATTAACCTACACACTACAGTTAAAATTATAATCAAATACTTTACATGTGCTTTAGTATGTTAGTCAACACATCAAAATAAGTGTACTTCTTTAAAGCACCATGAAATATTATTAAAACATAATGTTATTAAAACATAAAAAATTTAATTACATTAAATTTAAATTAAAATTAAATTTTTTCTTTTTCTTTTTTCTTTTTTTTTAATGTACTTAAATGTGTGTCTTTAAGTACATGTAATGGCCTTTTATTCATTATATTCTCTACAAGTATAGTTTAAAAAAATTGATATACACTACAAATGCACATTTAGTACAAATGAGTGCACCTCTTTTTCACATATGATAAGAACCACATGTATATGTTACACAGCAGATTTACACAATCATGAATTCAATCCTGGCCACAGGCTGGCAGAGGTATATGCAAGTAAATAAAATAAAATAATATTTATTAATGTTATGTCTTTTGTTTTGTTTTTTTGTTTTTCCCCAATGACTGGTAACACCAAAAACGTACTTAGTCAAATGCTTGCATGGATCAACAAATAATGAAAAACTTTGTATTTTTCTGCATAATCATAATGAGGCATAAACAAGTGTGTCAGAAATTTAAAAGACAATAGAAATAAGAGTAGCCCTTATTTTACATTGTGCCATGAAACAGTCACTGAGAATTAATTTAATTGATTCTGAAATCTAATTTATGCACTTATTCGCTGGAGCATTTAATTAAGAGGAAACCTCTCAAATCAATTTTCATTCCAGTGTGCCTCCAGTATCTGACAAGACAGCTATAAAGCAATAATAATAATAAAGTATTTAAATAGAAACTCACAAACACTGAATATACCGATATTAACAATAAGCTTACCGTGTGCAATGTACAATCCAGTATGTTAAAACACCAGTTGATGGTTAAAATTAAAACTGACAGTTCAGAAGGTTCTCCTCAGAAACCTATAGCTGCTAGCCAACCACTATCCTAGTTTAAAAGATGATGAGTGTTTCCTTGGTTATAAAGAGAAACACAGTTATCTTCTCTCTCTCTCTCTCTCTCTCTTTCTCTTCACCTCTATTCTGCGTGTCATCGCAAGTCTTATTTAACCCTATACAAGCACTGAGGGTTTTGTTTGGTCTCTTTCCATCTTACAGTCTGCTCACTTCATGCTGTCACACAAACATCCATCCATATACTCAAACAGTGATTTTGCACAAGAGACAAAGAATCTAATTCAGTTTTATACTATTGCACCATCAGCTATGTTTAATGGAGCTGGATAACTAAACTGAATTTAGCTTGATAATTAGATTGAGGTCCCTCTTCACAATGAAGCATACCTCTGGTTTTCCTGATGATAATGATTCTCAAAAATAATGAGCATCTCCCATTGTTTCCTTCACTCTTATCTGTATGTGATGTCATCAGCTTCAGTGGCATTTTGGAAATTCAGAAAAAAAAAATGTGGAAATTCTATCCTTCCTAATTATTCCAATCGAGCTTATTCAAATCAAATGTATTCTTGTGCTTAAAGGTATAGTTCAACCAGAAAATTATCCTTTACTCATGTTGTTTCAAACCTGTATTACTTTCTTTTGTTCTGTAGAACATAAAAAAAGAGATTTTTAGGAATGTTTTTGCCCATATTATGAAAGTCATTGAGGTCCCTTCCTGGCTCATGTACAATTATACTTTCTAAGGGGCTGTTCACAGAGAATGCATTTTTGCATTCCACTTTTTTTTTTTTTATTGTTTTTCTATATAAACATAAACTAGATGGATGTGCTTGCATATAGTGTTTTTTTGCAGTGTTGCACAGGACACTGTGTTCTAAAAACATGGCGCTTTAAAAGTTAAAAGAAGTTCCACTTTTACAAAATGTGCATTCAACTGCTTTTCCATTGTTTTTCTTTGCAAGTATGCGCTAGACAGATGTGTTTAGCTGCTGAGTTTGTGTCTTTGCATTACATGGGGTTCTAAAATTGCAGTGCTCCAAGTAAAAGTTCAACTTTTGAAAAAAACACATCTCTAGACCTTGTTTTTTTTTTCTTGTTTTTTTTTTCTTTCCACTCCCCTACGACTTTTTTTAATGTAAGCTTACACTAGATGGACGTGTTTGACCATTGCGTTCATGCCTTGGGTCATGTCTTCCACTTCACAAAGCATTCTAAAAACAGTGCTCAAGGGCTTGAAGTATTTAAACATACATTAAATAATCAAGACATTACTAACAGTGTTACAATCAGTGTATCTCAAAAGGCACAATGACGACGGAGTATATAATGAGTAGAGTTTAATCACGGAAACACAATATAAACATCTGACAACAATGAGAACGAACAAGGAATGGGAGGAAGACACAGGGTATATATATATATATATATATATATATATATATATATATTATATATTATATATATATATCTGGAGGAGGGCGAAGGGCGGAGGAACAAAACCAAAAATCCACAGCAACAACAAAAACAGTCAAAGGGGGAGTGGAGGGTGGGAGAAGCCAGGGGACAGCCAGGAGCAGAGGGAGCCAGATGATGACCCAGGCCACAGTCTGCATGATGTTACTTGGCGTTGGCGCAGGAGGGAGGAGCCATGGAGGAGGCTTGGTGGAAGGAGCCAGGGGTGCTTTTTCCTGCGACGCTGCCAGCCATGGTGGAGAACCAGAAGGAGCCAAAGAGACACAGAGCCTGGGTGACACCGAAGGTCCAGAGGGCCGTGGTGGAGCTGACGGCTCATGGGACTGAGGCGGAGATGGGGCTACGGAAGACTGCTGTGGAGCCAGTGCGACCGAGGATAACGGAGGAGCTGGAGGGAAGGTGGAGCCCGGTGGAGCCGGAGGGGTGGAAGGCAGAGGTGCAACCGGCAGCTGGAAATCCCGAGGTGGAACCAGGGTGATGCCTGACCAAAGCGCAGCCGGTGAGACGAGGAAGCCTGGTGGAGAAGGTGGGATGACGTGCCACAGTGGAGCTGAGGGTTCGATGAGCCAAGGCGAAACCGACGGGTCATAGGACCCAGGTGGAGTCTGGGTTTCTGTGGCTGGAGGTGAAGACAGGGGATCCTCACGCCAAGGCCATGCAGGAGACTGGAAGCCCCGCAGCGAATCCGCAGCACAGTGAAGAGACGGCTGTGGAGGAGATGAGGGGCTGACAGGAACCAGAGGAGTAGCAGCAGTAGAAATAGGCTGGTGAAATAGAGGAGGTGGGAGAGGGAGGCTGGGCGGGCGGGCAATCTGCAGACATAGGAGGCGCTGGAGATATATAGGGCACAGGAGATACAGGGAACGCTGGAGAAACTTTGAGAACAGGAGATACAGGGGTGTCTGCAGAAATAACCTCAGAAAACCAGTCTATTAAATCCTCCTCTAAATAATCAAATTGTCTCCCAGTGTCCATATGGCATTCACACGCAGCGGCGGGAGTGTGGGCGGGGCTTCCTTCCGAGCCCTCAAGGTCCACTAATACTCCCTCGGGGACAGGCGTTGTTGCCGACTCACTCACCTGGTCAGACATCATTACAGGCTCTGGCTCCGGGGTGAAGCACGGCTCAACTGGGCTCGCTGGCAGGCTTGCTTTCTCCGCAGCAGGCGCAGGCTCCGTGTCTGCTGTGGAATCAGGCTTCAGCTTCGTCTGGCTGGGCGTAAGCTGACTGGGTGCTGGGTTTGGTGGAGCGGTGCTGATAGGCTCTGCTGGGCCAATGGTGAACGCCGAGTTGTTGTTTATCAGCACCCACTCCCACACATGTGGCGAAATCTTCTCGTGGACCGCTCCCTGGGAAGCGTGCCCAGGACAAGGGTCAGGAAAGTGTGTGAGGCATGCCAACTCCAAAAAAGTCCATGGTGTGCATTCCAGGGAGCGGTCCTTCTGCTCCAGGTATAGGAGGGAAACAGCAGGGTCCATGGTCACGAAAAAAAAATAAACTAAAGAAAATGCCACAAAAATAAACTGTATTGGTCCGTTCTGCTGTTACAATCAGTGTATCTCAAAAGGCACAATAATGAGTATATAATAAGTAGAGTTTAATCACGGAAACACAATATAAACATCTGACAACGAGAACGGACAAGGAATGGGAGGAAGACACAGGGTATATATATACAACTCAAACAAAGGAACTAATGAGGGCGATAACGAACACAGGTGGAAACTAATTACATAATTAACTGACAGATAGCAACTAGGTCACAGGAGAAACAGAAACACCAGACATGTGACAAACAGGTTGAGTAAATATAATGAATAGGCTAATATAGTGCATAAACAAAATGCTCCCCTCTAGAGTTTATTTCTCTAGTGAAACTAACATGTTGTCACTAAATGCCTGAGGTAAATATAATGCTATGTGAGATATTACAAACCCGATTCCAAAAAAGTTAGGACACTGTACAAATTGTGAATAAAAACAGAATGCAATGATGTGGAAGTTTCAAATTTCAATATTTTATTCAGAATACAACATAGATGACATATCAAATGTTTAAACTGAGAAAATGTGTCATTTTAAGGGAAAAATAAGTTGATTTTAAATTTCATAGCATCAACACATCTCAAAAAAGTTGGGACAAGGCCATGTTTATCACTGTGTGGCATCCCCTCTTCTTTTTATAACAGTCTGCAAACGTCTGGGGACTGAGGAGACAAGTTGCTCAAGTTTAGGAATAGGAATGTTGTCCCATTCTTGTCTAATACAGGCTTCTAGTTGCTCAACTGTCTTAAGTCTTCTTTGTCGCATCTTCCTCTTTATGATGCGCCAAATGTTTTCTATGGGTGAAAGATCTGGACTGCAGGCTGGCCATTTCAGTACCCGGATCCTTCTTCTACGTAGCCATGATGTTGTAATTGATGCAGTATGTGGTCTGGCATTGTCATGTTGGAAAATGCAAGGTCTTCCCTGAAAGAGACGACGTCTGGATGGGAGCATATGTTGTTCTAGAACTTGGATATACCTTTCAGCATTGATGGTGCCTTTCCAGATGTGTAAGCTGCCCATGCCACACGCACTCATGCAACCCCATACCATCAGAGATGCAGGCTTCTGAACTGAGCGCTGATAACAACTTGGGCTGTCCTTGTCCTCTTTAGTCCGGATGACATGGCGTCCTAGTTTTCCAAAAAGAACTTCAAATTTTGATTCGTCTGACCACAGAACAGTTTTCCACTTTGCCACAGTCCATTTTAAATGAGCCTTGGCCCAGAGAAAATGCCTGCGCTTCTGGATCATGTTTAGATATGGCTTCTTTTTTGACCTATAGAGTTTTAGCCGGCAACGGCGAATGGCACAGTGGATTGTGTTCACCGACAATGTTTTCTTGAAGTATTATTGAGCCCATATTGTGATTTCCATTACAGTAGCATTCCTGTATGTGATGCAGTGCCGTCTAAGGGCCCGAAGATCACGGGCATCCAGTATGGTTTTCCGGCCTTGACCCTTATGCACAGAGATTGTTCCAGATTCTCTGAATCTTTGGATGATATTATGCACTGTAGATGATGATAACTTCAAACTCTTTGCAATTTTTCTCTGAGAAACTCCTTTCTGATATTGCTCCACTATTTTTCAGCACAGCATTGGGGGAATTGGTGATCCTCTGCCCATCTTGACTTCTGAGAGACACTGCCACTCTGAGAGGCTCTTTTCATACCCAATCATGTTGCCAATTGACCTAATAAGTTGCAAATTGGTCCTCCAGCTGTTCCTTATATGTACATTTAACTTTTCTGGGCTCTTATTGCTACCTGTCCCAACTTTTTTGGAATGTGTAGCTCTCATGAAATCCAACATGAGCCAATATTTGGCATGACATTTCAAAATGTCTCACTTTTAACATTTGATATGTTATCTATATTCTATTGTGAATAAAATATAAGTTTATGAGATTTGTAAATTATTGCATTCCTTTTTTATTCACAATTTGTACAGTGTCCCAACTTTTTTGGAATCGGGTTTGTATTCCCAAGCTGTTTTATTGATTTCATTCCATAGTTGAAACACTGGTTGAGAGATTATAAACATACCGATCATCGTCTCTTTTTCTTCTCTGCTTTTTACTGGTAGCAAACAGCGTTGCATTACCACGCGTGCCCCCTTTTGGGTTGGAGTGTGGATCACCTGTGACAGACTGTTTTCCCCTAATATAATATAAGAGAGTCGTGCGATATTCCAGTGATAACAGCACTCTTATCTTTTTACTGTGTGTATCACTCCGCTTGAAGTGACTGTCATGGCGGCCGAGCAAATCCACTGTATTTTTTTGCAAATACTACACTTGTTGTACCACAAACTGTAGTTTTAAGAGGTTTTTTTTTACAGTAGGTGAGAATGTAGTTGTTTAGACCTGATATATGTGACTTATATTTAGACGTTTTCGGAGATGCAAGCTCCAGGCCGTCAGTGGCCGTTCAGTGCTTGTGTACTCGCCGAGAACAGCTTCATCTCGGCTGTGCTTCGGGGATTTGCCGCTGGCTCTTATAGTGGTTAAACATGAGATATAATTAATTTTGGGTACATAAAACAGGCAATCTTTGGTCTTATTAATCTATTACTTGTTCCTGAGCAAATCAAATTGGCCTATGTTCAATTTAATAATTTAATATTGAGGCTATATTTAACTTACATCCTGTAGAGGAAACATTTTGTATGTTTGACTGAATTGTGCAATTTTGTTTATTTCCTATTGTCATTTATAATGGCTATTGTTGTTAATTTAAGTTTTGTTGTTCAATAAATATTGTTATATTTGGTATTGAGAAAGGGTCCATTAGTGCATAATATGGATTGAGTAAAAGTTACATTAATACACCATTTGATGGCAGCAAACATTACAAGTGAATGAGTCATTCACAAGAGACTTTTAAATTGAAAGGGACGTTTGTAAACAAAGGACGTCATTTTAGCGCTATTATGGAAAACTCCCTTAACTGTAAAAAGGACAAATACAAAAATTTCCTGATTTCCTCAGTGGACATACAATTATAGTATGGACGGGTAATGCTCGCTCAGGCGATTACCAACTGCTTAACAACTGTTAAGGTTACTCATCAGGCTACAGAAGAATACCATATTTCCTCCGTTCAATTAGGCCTAAGACATCGAGAGTCACGCAGACCTATAACAACCCAGCCACAACACATAATTGCAAATAATATGCCTTACCTTAACACAGAATCGACCACAACTCCAACGTTTATATTTTTTCTATGAATCTTTGAGTTAACATGTACTAAACATGAGTGGAATTTGCACCGCAGCACCCCCACAACTTTATGCTTATGACAAGAATAGCATGTATAGTTATCTTTATTGAAGTGAATTAGGTTTAAATCGGCGTCATGCATGCATGAATGAATGATATTTTTGCAATTTTACACATGATCACATTGCACAAAACTGAAATTGCACGTCAAAATAACACATTGTCAATATTTTTTAAGACCCCCCAAAATTTCACAAATCATGTTTTCAGGGGAGCCCATGTCTTATTAAGGGGAGCCGAGCTCTCCCTAGCTCCCCCGTAGTTCGCACCCTGTATATATTTAAGGAGTAATTGACGACGGGATGTTGAAGTATTAGAAAATTATGCACACAATTATGACACAATTACAGTGTTCTCTGCCCTCTTGCTTGGATATAATGCAAAGGAGTGAGAATCTAAAAGTGCCCCTAACAGCCTCTGTTACTCATTTAGAGTAGTCAAGCTAAAGCATTTGCTATAATTGAGGGATATTTAAATCTCCTGAAATAATTGTTTCATGATCTGCACTGCACATTCATAAAATACTGATTTGCTTTAATGGTTTCAACAAGATTGAGGCAGAGTTGACCTTGCCCTCCACCCATGTCTCTGAAACATGTCCATTGAAATGACAGGATGTTGAGTGCTGCCATCCTCCTCTTGTGCCAAAGACATGAAATTCATAGCTTCTGACAGAATGCTAAAATAAGTTTTTTTTTTTTAAAACTCAAAAATCAAACTGCATTAGCTGTGAAGAAGGACAATTGTGTAAAGATTTGAATTGCCAGAAACCACTAAAGACTTTATGAAGCAAGCATCAAGGATCGATGACTAAAGAAATTAATAGTAATAATAGATATTAGAGTAGATATTAGATGGATATTATGTTCTAGAAAAAAAACAAAAAACAAAAACAACAAAAAACATAAGAAGTCCATGTAGATTAGCCTAAGTTTACATGCATTGACTTGCACTGTATTCCATTCATATGCATATGGTTGCAGGAGAGTTGAAAGTGAAACTTTTGAAAATGACATTTAGGTGCAGTAATATTGCTTTCATATCATGTTGCCTATAATTGTTGTTGTCTCTGTAGTAATTTCTCATGCTCAAAGCCTAGTGTGATCAAACCTAAAGTAGAAAAGTATATGTCATCTGAATATTTAAGTAGATAAGTAGAAACAGATATGCACGTTGTTATGGAAACCAATGAATTTTGAAGTGTATGTGAGAAATGCAGGATATGGATGTGACATTTTCATATGCATGAATGCATAATGTTCAAAGCAGCTTCTCTACAGATCTGTAAATTGCATGTTTAATTGACTGTGACCAGTATTAATTATTGTCCCTCTAATGTTTGTTCTTGCTGAGAAGACTCCAAGGCAACCTGTGTGGAAAAAACTAACAAAAAAAAATAATAATAATAATAATAATAATTTCTATATTATTTATTACATTTTGTTATCACCCTTCTCTTTATGGTGAATTTCTTCAACTTTGGGGAAAACTTAGGTCAAACAGAACACCTACTGCCATTATTTGTTAATTATATTTTAATGAAATTCCAACATCTTGAACGATTAAATTCATTTCTCTGAAGAGTGGAATGGCAAATCAGAGAGATGTGACCTCAGTCAAATACTGATGAGATATGTGGCTGGAGACATTTAATGCATGTGATTATGACATTATTATTTGGCCAAGGCAACTTTACAAGCAGAAGATTGTTACAGAAAAGATAGGCATGTCGATCAGACTTGGAATATAGTGCACAAGTTGAATAGACCACTTTTATTATTCTTTTGTGGTGATAGCTACATATGCAGACATGCAGATATACTGTATTACTGCAAACATATGGTTATGTAAAAACTGATTAGATCCAGGAGAAATTATCACCTGTCAGTCTCCATCCTGCTGTTTTCAGGGTTTTAATTAATGTTTCAAAGACCGAAAAGGCAGCAAAGTCATCTGTTAGACTGTTTTTTCCCCTAATATTAGCAATGAATTGTAGTTTTTTTTCTTTTTCTTTTTTTTTCAATTGTTCCACCACTGACTCATCTCATTCATTGTCATTTCAGTTGAACAGTAATTTCTAAAGGCATTCACTATGAAGATGTATTTTACCATTGTAATTCATTCTGTCTTGAAGGGTGCATCATACATAAGCAGCAGCAGCAGAAACTATTGCATTTATTCACATAATGTATCGGAACAAAGAAATATTTTATTCTTTGAAAAGGTCAGTGGGTCATTACTCATCATCACTTCAGTCACAACTAAAAAATGACAGCAAGAAGTACAGTAGAACTATAAGTTGTCAGTATAGTAGTGGTAGGAAAATCCATTTCCCTGGATGAGATGTGTATATGAAGAAGACAACGGGGCCAAATATTGAACCTTGAGGCACAAAATTGGTTAGTTCAAGTGACGGAAGGTTCTCCTCCAAGATGTTGTGTTTATTAAGAAGACAAAGGGGCCAAATACCAAACCTTGACATACACCATTGACTGGTTCATGTGACAGAAGGTTCTCCTCCAAGATACCCTTAAGGATCTACCTGTGAGGACTCAAACCAGCAAAGAAGTAGTTCCTGTGATTCCCACGGGACAAAAGAAATAAATAAAATAAAAAGATGTAATTAAAATATTTAAATATACAAATACATATGTTTAAGGATTTCCAATTGAAGCGAGGTAGACAATATTTTCAATTAAATATGCGTGTCATGTCTGAAGACAGGAACACAAATGCTATGATATCCTCCTACATTCATTAGGTTAAACCTTTCATACATGAATTATGACAACGTCAGTCAGGATTTTTTTATTGGTGTTAGAGCATGAAAAATAAGATTTGAACTTATTTATTTAAGAAATTTTCAGATGTCCACTTGAGTGGACAGAATGAGATTTTGGTTTTAACTGAAGAGATATTGTATTTAACATAATAAAACAGCAATACTGTGTGTATTTAACAAACCAATGAATAATATGATATAAAATCATGTGAATACTATAAAATATATAAAAATATATAGCTTCCATTGCAAACACAATTGAGTTTGTTCCTGTTTGACCAGCAGATGAAGAACTTCATACAAGTTGAAATTTGCATGTCTTTGATATCAGAACATGAGGATGTGATTCCATCAAAGATCTCTACAACCGGTGAAGGTACAACTCTGTGGAAACCCAAATCACACTATGTAGAAAACGCTCACGCTCCCTCCAGTCTACCATAGTATGTTAATTTACCCTTATTAGCTTATATATGATTATGCTCAAATTGGACACATTTCTGCTGTAGCTCTCTGCCAGAGACCAGCCATTCACCACTGACCGCGACCAGCACGATGGAGTTTCCTGTGCCCACCGCAGACCATGGAGACCAGCCTGCTGCTATGGACGAGCCCGAACCAAAGAAGAGGTTGGAGGGAGTCATCACCCGGAGCCAGGACCACTGGCAGTTTGATACATGCTCCAAACCACTGATTCAAAACAAAAAATTTGTAAAGCTTCAAAGCTTCATGAAGCAGTATTTTGAAATCACCCATCACTAGATATTGTTGAATAAAGTTGTTATTTTGTTGCACAAAAAGTATTCTCGTTGCTTCATAACATTAAGGTTGAACCACTGTAGTCACATGAACTGTTTTAAATATCTCTTTAGTAGCTTTCTGGGCATTGAAAGTGATAATTATCTTGCTGTCAATGCAGGCCTCACTGAGACATCGGATTTTATCAAAAATATCTTAATTTGTGTTCCGAAGATGAATAAAGGTCTTATGGGTGTGGAACGACATGAGGGTGAGTAATTAATGACAGAATTTTCATTTTTGGCTGAACTAACCCTTTAAGAGTCATAGGGCATACTTATCCACAATTTTGATCCTTGGTCATTTTATTCAGCATGACATTTAATTTGCATTATCAAATATAAGCTTTGAAGTGGGGGTGGGGACACAATAACAACTGTTTTAGCAAATAATCTGAACAGGAGCAGAAAGCCTGAAACCAGAAGTCTGATCATTTATTGTTTCAGCCTATACATTATTATTATTTTTTTTTTTAATGATGGCTTTGCAAATATAATCATCAATCTCTGTAATCACCCATTTTATCCTTAGAATTTATCATTGCTTTTCCCTGCTGATAGGAATAGATCTGAAGCAAATTAATGGACACATTTTTAAAAAGTGCAATATTTGCGAAAAAATAAATTAATGATAAATTAGTACTGTCTGAATCCCCAGTCATTTATGTTTTATATACAGATGGCTTAGTGTCTGTAAATGTCTCAAACATCAGATCTTATGTCTGATGTTTGGAAAAGGTTGGGCTCCATATAATAACACAATAACGATTTTATTGTTTACTGACGAATCACTGAGGTCATAACAGATGGAAATGCATAATTAATAGGCATTGGCTTAATGCATAAATGAATCTGTGTCGGTTTTCATGTCATGACACCTACAGAGATTTTCACAATCCAATGAATTATGAACAAAGAAAACAAAGAACATGGCAAAATGAATCCATCAACCTAAACTGCAACCAAAAGGTGAGTCAGAAGCATACATACAAGTAAACATACTGTTATTTGCTGTTTAACACAGTGTTTCAGAACAGAACTAGTTTTAGCGGAAAACAATGCTAAAAGCAAATAATAATAATAAAAAATAATACAATAATTATTAAGTTAATTGGTCGCTGTGATTTTGTCAAGTAACACTTGTTTTGTTGATCCTGGAACAACATTCCTATCTGAAAGTTTAATCTTAAACCTAACCCTACCCGTAACTTAGGCTGTCCATTAAATCAGAGGGAAATGATAGGTGAATAACACTGATGTAGAAGCACATAACCCTGGTTGTAAGCCTAAACTTGACATAAAGTGTAAACCTGTCCCTCAAATCTGATTGGAATTTTGTTCCAGGATCAACAAAGATGTTGATCCAGGAACATGTGTATTTGGTGAAATGAGGTTTGCCCATACAGTCTACATGTAATATGCCAGTCAGGCTTTAGGAAAGCATTAAAACTTATATTACCACATATACAGGTGCTGGTCATATAATTAGAATATCGTGAACAAGTTAATTTTTTTATTGTAAATTATTTTTAAAAATGAAACATTCATATATTCTAGATTCCCTACTTGTAAAGTAAAACATTTCAAAAGTTTTTTTTTTTTTTTTTTTATTTTGATGATTAGAGCATACAGCTCATGAAAGTCCAAAGTCCAGTATCTCAAAATATTAGAATATTTCCTAAGATCAATCAAAAAATGGATTTTCAAAACAGAAAAGTTCAAGTTCTTTAAAGTATGTTCATTTGTACACTCAATACTTGGTCGGCAGCACATATTACAGCAAATGACTTGCTCCTAGCACAAATTACAGCGTCAGTGAAGTGTGGCATGGAAGTGATCAGCCTGTGGTACTGCTGAGGCACTATTGAGCCTTCAGATCATCTGTATATTGTTGGATCGACTGTTTCTCATCTTTCTCTTGAAAATATCCCATAGATTCAGGGGTCAGGCATGTTGGCTGGCCAATAAAACACAGTAATATCATGGTCAGCAAACCACTTGGAAGTGGTTTTTGCACTGTGGGCAGGTGCTAAGTCCTGCTGGAAAAGGAAATCAGCATCTCCATAAAGCTTGTCAGCAGAGGGAAGCATAAAGTGCTCCATAATCTCCTGGAAGATGGCTGCATTGACTTTGCACTTGATAAAACACAATGGACCAACACCAGCAGATGTCACGGCCCCCCAAATCATTACTAACTTCAGAAACTTCCCACTAGACTTCAAGCAGCTTGGATTCTGTGCCTCTCCAGTCTTCCTTCAGACTCTGGGACCATGATTTCAACATGAAATGCAAAATTTACTTTTATCTGAAAAGAGGACTTTCAACCACTGTTCACTGTCCAGTTCTTTTTCTCCTTAGCCCAGGTAAGATGCTTCTGACGTTGTTTCTGTTTCAGAAGTGGCTTGGTAGTCCTTTTCCTGAAGATGTCTGAGTGTGGTGACTCTTGATGCGCTGACTCCGGCTTCATTTGACTCATTGTGAAGCTCTCCCAAGTGTCTGAATCGGCTTTACTTGACAGTATTCTCAAGCTTGTGGTCATCCCTGTTGCTTGTGCACCTTTGCCTACCCAATTTCTTCCTTCTAGTCAACTTTGCATTTAATATGCTTTGATACATCACTCTGTAAACAGCCACCACATTCAGTAATGACCTTCTGTGACTTACTCTCTTTGTGGAGGGTGTCAATGATTGTCTCCTGGACCATTGCCACGTCAGCAGTCTTCCCCATTAGTGTGGTTTCAAAGAACAAGAGTGTGGCGAGGGGGGCGTGGTTCAGCGAGGTCTGCAACCGGAGAGAATAGCGGGAGACGCTTGGTAAGTGAGTGGGTTGAATACAAATCACGAACACCTGATTCTCATTCCAGTGATTGGCGCGGAGACAGGATAAAACGCCGTGAGAAGCAGGACTGTGAGAGAGAGGGGTACTGCTGACTGAGCCGTGTTGAGTTACCTGGAGTGAAGCCCTTTGTGGATGGTGTATACCGAACCTGGAGTGAAGCCCTTTGTGGATGGTGTATATCGAACCTGGAGTGAAGCCCTTTGTGGATTGTTTATTTTCGTTGTTGTGCGCTGCACAGTCTTTCTGTTGAACCTTTTTGAAAGTCAATAAAGTCTCAGTTAGCAGTTGTTCGTCGACCCTGTCCTCTTCCTTCCCCCAATACGAACTTAACTGTGCTACAAAGAGATACCCAGAATTTATACTATAGGGATGGTCATTTAATGAAACTCAAATGTAAATATTCTAATATTTTGAGATACTGGATTTTGGACTTTCATTAGCTGTACGCTCTAATCAACAAATTTAAAAAAAAAAAAAAAAAAAAAAAAAAAAAAACTTTTGAAATGTTTTACTTTACATGTAGGGAATCTAGTATAAATGAAAGTTTCATTTTTTAAAAATAATTTATAATAAAAAAAATGAACTTTTTCACGATATTCTAATTATATGACCAGCACCTGTATATATCCTTTGTGACATTCTGAAATTATAATGGAAAATGAAGACAAAAATTACAGTCTTCAAAAGTACTCAATAGTACAAGGCTGAAGCCTTTTAATGTAATATTGCTCTAAGTCAGGGGTGTCCAAACTCAGTCCTGGAGGGCCACTGTCTCAGTGCCACCTGAGTTTAGCTCCATCTTGCCCTCAACACACCTGCCTGGAAGTATCTAGGGCCCGGTCCCAAATGGCACCCGTAAGGCTGATTTATACTTGTGTGTTGGACCTACGCCAGAGCCTCTGCACCGTAGGCTATGCATCTGTTTTCATTTATACTTATGCGTCGTTGTCCGCATCGATGTCCATGCAGACCACTAGGAGGCAGTGTCCATGGTCATGTTTAGTATCAAAACAAAAGCTGAAGAAGAAGCAGCTCGTCATGTACGGCCCTGTCCCAAATGGCACACTCCGGACTTGTGGACGTCCTCAGAGTCCACACTTTGGTGACGTCATGTAGTGCAGACCTATAGGGCCCTTGGCGTGAGTCCACGAGGGCGCATTGAGAGGTATTTTTGTGACAGACTCGATCGTCACGCCGGAAATAACGGTCTGGTTGTTTTTTGACAGGAGCTGCAGGTTTGGCGACCCTGCCTATTGTTGTTGCTGCCCATTGTGTTTGCGAGATGGCTTGCCATGCAGAGAAATCATATTTTTACACTCCGACGTCGTAGTAGAAGACAAGATTATTTTTCGTGCATACAAATGCTGATGTTATGCACGGAGGAAAGGGTAAGGAAATAAAAGTTATTGACTTTGTAGCTAAACGTTGTAACTTGTCAATTAATATTTAGCACCGAGAACAGGTTTCTTTTCTTTTGCAAAATATTATCTCCATGTCAACTACACAGCCTGCTTTTGCTTATGCCACCTGGGCATTAGACAATATATACATGCTTATTTAAATAATGTATACAGTTGTAGTAATACATAATGTTCCATTTGAACTAAGATTACAATTTTAACAAATAATAAACATGTGCATGAGTTTCAGATGAATTTACAGGTTTAAATATAAATACTAGGTTTACATATGACTCAGTAAAGCCCTGACATTCGGTTCTATTTATTTAATGAATCATAATGCGATCATATTATTCAACGCGCTATTATTATGTTTGAGATATCAACCACTGGTCGATGACCATAATGTTTGTATAAACTGTAGGTAACAACTGGTAAGATGTACACCTAGGTCATAAAAACCGTAATGATACCTACACTTAAATATTTTCTTCTCAGCCATGTCATCAATTGCTCTTGAGCGAAATCTCCTCCCATCCGTTGTCTGATTGGCATTTCGCAAGGATTCCTGGGTAGTTAAAGTGCGCGGAGCCTGCATCTATGCGGGTTTCGCGGAAGACCGCTTCAAGGGTACAAAGGGGGCGCTGCTGAGCACACTTTACATTTACATCTACATTTAATCATTTAGCAGACGCTTTTATCCAAAGCGACTTACAAATGAGAGTAGTAGAATCAATCAAATCAACATGAGAACAACAGTATGTAAGTGCTGTGTGAAGTCACAGTTATGTTAGTAAAGTGCTCGTAGCAAGGAATTTTTTTTTTTTAATATAAAATACATACACAAATAGATAGAAGAAGAATAGAAATCAAGGTAAGTGCTACTATTACTGGGTCAAGTGCTGACGAAAAAGATACGTCTTTAGCATTTTTTTGAAAATGGCTAAAGACTCAGTTGCTCAGATATAGCGTGGTAGGTCATTCCACCAACCAGGAACAGACCCGGAGAAGGTCCGTGAGAGTGAATTTGTGCCCCTATGTGATGGCACCACAAGGCGCTGTTCACTTGCAGAACGCAAGTTTCTGGAGGGCGCGTAAGTCTGAAGTAGTGAGTTAAGGTATAGCGGTGCAGAGCCAGCGGTCGTTCTGTAGGCAAACATCAAAGCGTTGAATTGAATGCGAGCAGCTACTGGCAGCCAGTGCAGACTGACGAAGAGAGGAGTGACGTGCGCTCTCTTTGGTTCGTTGAAGACCAGTCTTGCTGCAGCATTCTGGATCAGTTGTAGAGGCTTGATAGTGCATTCTGGAAGGCCAGCCAAGAGAGCATTACAGTAGTCCAGTCTGGGAAGGGTCTAATCTTCCTGATGTTGTACAAGGCAAATCTGCAGGACCGGGCCGTTGTCGCAACATTATCTGTGAAGCTTAAACAATCATCCATCACCACTCCAAGGTTCCTGGCTGTCCTGGAAGGAGTAATGGTTGACGACCCAAGTTGAACTGAAAGGTTGTGATGAAGTGTTGGGTTGACACCGACCACAAGCAGTTCCGTTTTTGCAAGGTTGAGTTGAAGATGGTGGTCCTTCGTCCAGGCAGAAATGGCTGTCAGGCAGGCTGCAATGCGACCAGCAACCGTCGGATTATCTGGGTGGAATGAGAGGTAGAGTTGTGTGTCATCAGCATAACAGTGATAGGAGAAACCATGATCCTGAATGACAGATCCTAGTGATGACGTGTAGATGGAGAAGAGAAGTGGTCCAAGCACAGAGTCCTGAGGTACCCCATTAGCAAGATGATGTGACTTGGACACCTCACCTCTCCAAGATACCCTGAAGGACCTACCTGAGAGGTAAGACTCGAACCACTGGAGTGCGGTTCCCGAGATGCCCTTCGATATGAGTGTTGACAGGAGGATCTGATGATTAACCATGTCAAAAGCAGCAGACAGATCCAGCAAGATGAGTACCGATGATTTTGAAGATGCTCGTGCCAGTCTCAGTGCTTCAGTGACTGAGAGCAGGGCAGTCTCAGTTGAGTGGCCACTCTTGAAACCAGACGGGTGTTTGTCAAGGAGGTTGTTCTGTGTGAGATAAGTAGACAGTTGGTTGAATACAACTCTCTCAAGGGTCTTAGCAATGAAAGGAAGAAGGATACTGGTCTGTAGTTTTTTAAAAGTGCTTGATTCGGAGTGGGTTTCTTAAGCAGTGAGGTAATCCTAGCCTGCTTAAAAGCTGTGGGAAATGTTCCAGTGTGAAGGGAAGAATTGATTATGTGAGTGAGTGCAGGTAGAATTGAGGAGGAGATGGCCTGAAGAAGATGAGTGGGGATAGCGGACAGGTAGTGGGGTGATTGGAAAGGATGAGTTTGGAAACATCTGCCTCAGATAGCATGGAGAAGGAGGGGAGAGTTTTTGTGTTTTCTATTAAGATGTTATTATCAGTGTGTGGTGTGGTGCGGTCAATTGGCCACTGATGGTTGTTATTTTATGTGTGAAGAAAGTGGCAAAGTCATCAACTATAAGAGCTGATGTGGGAGGGAGAGGAGGAGGGCAAAGAAGAGAAGAGAAGGTTTTGAAAAGTGTGCGGGAATCATTTGAGTTGTTAATTTTAGTGTGATAGTAAGAGGTTTTAGCATTGGAGACATTAGTAGAGAAAGAAGAAAGGAGTGACTGATATAAGCTAAGGTCAGTAGGATCTTTAGATTTGCGCCACTTCCTCTCTGCAGCCCTGAGTTTAGACCGATGCTCACGGAGAACATCAGAGAGCCAGGGGGCAGAGGGGGTGGAGCGGGCTGATCTGGTTAAAAGGGGGCAGAAGTCATCTAAGCAAGATGTTAGAGTGGTGCAAAGAGTGTCAGTAGCAGTGTTAGTGTCCAATGATGAGAATTGGTTAGGGGGAGGAAGTGTGGATGAGACCAAAGAGGATAGGTGGGATGGTGAGAGGGAGCATAGGTTTCGCCGAAAAGTAACATGTGGTGGAGTGTGTGTTGAGTTAGGGGTCAGGTTGAGTGTGAAAGTAATGAGAAAGTGGTCTGAGGTGTGTAGTGGAGTAACCAGTGTATTGTCGGTGGAGCCACAGCGTGTGTAGATGAGGTCCAATTGGTTACCTGATTTGTGGGTAGCTGAGGTAGCCACTTGCTTGAGATCAAATGAGGCAAGCAGAGTATGGAAGTCAGCAGCCTGAGGTTGTCTAGATGGATGTTGAAATCACCAAGTACTAGCAGAGGAGTACCATCCTCAGGGAAGGATGAGAGTAACACATCCAACTCCTCCAAGAAGTTACCTAGCTGACCTGGGGGACGATAAACAACTACAACATGGATTTTAGTAGGGTAGGTGATGGTAATTGCATGTGATTCAAATGAGCCATTGTCAGAGAGAGATGGTAAAGGATTGAACTTCCATTCATTGGACATAAGCAAACCAGTACCACCACCCCTCCCAATCTGGCGTGGGGTGTGAGAGAAAGTGAAATTGGAGGAGAGGGCTGCTGGTGTGGCAGTGTCCTCTGGTTTGATCCATGTCTCAGTCAGAGCCATGAGATGGAGATCTGAATAAGTAGCAATAGCTGTGATGAAGTCAGCTTTGTTTACAGCAGACTGACAATTCCAGAGCCCAATCGAAATAGAAAATAATGTACTAGGTGACATGGGTAAAGAACGCAGGTTGTTATGGTTGCGCTGCCTCCAACGTGTAGCACGCGATTTACGAGTGTTAGTAATAGAGGGAATTTGGAAGCACATATCTAAAACAAGTCAAAAGACAGACAGACAAGAACACACTGTATAGGAGTGGAAGAGGAAAGAAAGAATAAAAAAGAAAAGAGCAATACTCAAGTGCCTTGTCGGTGTCATTGCGCCGGTGGAGTCGCACAGGTAGGAGTCGCTGGTCTTTACACTCTTCAGAGCGTTAAAATGCTGAATGGGACGGCCTACGGACTTGTAGACTCGGCGAGCACGCGCAATTTAAGTCCACGAGACCGAAAGTCCATATGAAGTGCGCCATTTGGGACAGGGCCTACGTTGTCAGAGAAGCTTACAAACAGAAACGGCAGAGAAGCAGCAAATAAGTAATGACTTTTGTTGCAGTTTGCTTTTGTTTTGCAGTTGTTTTGCTTTTATTTTGCAGTTTTTGTTGCAGTTGCTACGGCGTACGCAGAAGTATAAATCAGCCTTAAGCCGTCATGGTCTTCCTCTGAGTCCGCACTTTCGTGACGTAATGACACTTTGACTACCGGGTAAAGTCTTCGAGTAGCTTGCAGACTTGTGGGTTCAGCTGAAGTGCACATCGAGGGTGCATAGCGGCCACAAAGGGGGCACTCGCGAACACCCTTCTGAAACCTAAAATGATATTTGGGACACCAAATATTTTACAGTCCATGGGGACACCCTACGGTCTCGTGGACTTAACGGACATGCGCACGAGACAACCATTGTAAGTCCACAAGACCGAAAGTGCATAGAAGTGTGCCATTTGGGATTCAGCCTAGTATGTCTATAAGACCTTGATTAGCTAAATCAGGTGTGTTTAATAGGTGTTGGAGCTGAACTCTGCAGGATACTGGCCCTCCAGGAACAGGATTGGACACCCCTGCTCTAGGTTATTTGGATAAATATATATATAAGGAATGTTTCACCTAAAAATGAAAATTCATTTGAAAAGCACATTGTCAAATGTCAGTTCACCCGTTATTCTGGTGGCCTCAATTAGCCAACTGTCACAGTTTGTTGACGTTTAGAAGAAAATAAAGATGGATCAAACTGCAGATGCCTTTATTTTATTTTCAAATTCAATACTAACAAAACACTCTAGAATACTTGTCATTCAAAACAAAAACAAAAACAAAAAAAAAACAGAACGACCATTATAACAATAAAGACAGAACAAAGACTAACTGAAAACAAGCTCAATGTATACAAAACCAAACCAACCAAAAACCAGCAACAGGTGTTCAACTTCGATGAAAACCATGGAAACATGAAGGCCATGAAAATTAAACAGGCAGGTCAAACAAGAAAAACTAAAACATAGACAAACTAAACATAACTCTTACACTGACAACCTGATTATGTTTACACACTTTTTGCTTCAATCTGAATTAATTCCGATCAATAAATCTGAATGTAGTGTTTATATGAATGCTGTAGTGATTAACTGATGTGCGCATTTATATGTCACAAGCTTCTAATTGGAATTGATTTTTTTTTTTGACTTGCGCACTGCACAAATATACAGCCGTTTCCAGCTGTTTGTGCATAATAACATCAGTTATTATGCACAACATCAATTCTTTAATTATTTTAAACAGTAGATTAAATATTTATCCATTTCTGGTCCTAATTTGGAGACAATGAGCATATGACAATAAGCATTGTGCTGTGCTGCTTATCACAGAGTAAAAATGCCCCTCCACGCGGGCCAAAACCAGTTGTATGTGGATAATGACTGGTGCGACGTTGTCCTGCTCCATTTCACAGATGATAAGTGAAAAGAGAATTTTAGAATGACAGGACACTAATTTATGACACTTTATTCAACAGGAAGAACGGCTCATTCCGTCTATCATACGTCATTACGCCACTTCTACGTCATTGCAGATGCGCATTTTTGGTTTTCAGTCCTATCAAGTGTTTACATGCCCTCTTGATTGGCTTAGAAAAGAAATAAACCACCCCTTCCAATACGATCAAAATTTAATTATGATCAAGCTCAATCGGATTCATTAAGGTGTTTACATTTCAGTCCAATAAGCAGTCAATCTGACTATTAACGGATTATTTGGTTACATGTAAACGTAGCCACTGTTCCTTAATTTTAGGTGTGCAAAATCCTCAGAAAAAATGATGGACAATGGGCACACAGCACTTCTTTGCGTTTGCCCTCAACTACACTTATTTTTTTCTTGTTAAAGGTCTCGAGGGTTGTGGGTAGAGAATAAAAATATCTAATATTCATTTTCCATTCCTTGGAAAACAGGTATTGTGCACATACAAAATCCT
The DNA here is from genome assembly GCF_018812025.1 of Megalobrama amblycephala. NCBI lineage: Eukaryota > Metazoa > Chordata > Actinopteri > Cypriniformes > Xenocyprididae > Megalobrama > Megalobrama amblycephala. The sequence continues at coordinate 28,137,873 of NC_063045.1, forward strand.
TGTAACATTTACATCAATTTCAGCATGTTTAAAGCCCTCAGGCAAACTAAAGCTTCTACTTTTAGATACTCAAGCTGCTTATACTGATTCAATATGAATAGAAAGTTCTGCATAAGAATTTCATAAAAATCAGGGGGGAAAAAAGCTTCTTATGTATGTGTTTTTCTGTTTTCCTGTGTCTTAGGCCCTGCTCACGTATGCATCATGGTCGATCGGATCACAGACAAGGAAGACGCATTCCCATTTACTTTTGTCCACTTTCAACCACTTCTGTCATGCTGTCTTCGAGGGGAGGGTCTATCGGTGGGGAAATGTATGGGCTTTTTCAGATCTTTAGATTTAATGGATGAAATAAGCTCATGCAAAAACATATGGAGAGCATCAGCTTTTGATTCTGCTCTGATAGCTGCAAGACCACGTCAAACGCTGTGAATGCGTGTTAGAAATCAGGAATGGTGAGAGAACATTGTGCTTTATCATCTTCAAACCAAACTGAGATCTTCATTCGACAAAGTTTAAATCCCGTCTGGCTAACATGCTTCCCATAGTGTTTACGAATTAGGTCAGTATGCGGTCTTTGTGGCTGTTTGAACACATTTGACCCCATGAGCGTCTACATTATAAAAGCAATCCGGAAGTGGTCGAAACTGGACAAGCTCAAAACATTTTAGACCCCATTTACACCTGTATTTAGAGTCGTCCACTTGTGATTCAGTCGACCATAACACATTTCTGTCAGGACCACTATTGTCAAATATGAACAATTAGCATACAGTTTGGATTGGCAGTATGGTTCTGTTCTGAGCAAGAACTTCCTGCGCATCCATGTAGCCTAGCATGGATAAGAACAGAGAGAGCAGCGATACCCCCCAAGGGTAAACAGAACAGATCTAACATAAATGTTTTGTAGATAACATTAATGTTCAATAATTTAATATATAACAACATAATTCAAGAATTTGTCTGATTCGAAGGGGAATCATAAGGCCAAGTCCTGAATGGATGAGAGGAGAAGCTGGGGATGGAGGAGGGTAATTACCCAGATAGCATGGTGATGACATTGATACAATGTTGAGTTTTGATCTAAACCATCATTTTGGTTGAGATTGACATTTCAGTGTTTAAAGTGTGTTGGATCAGCACACATGGGTGGAGACAGTGACATTGAACAAACAGAACTAACAGTGATCATGCTGGTATGTATCACTGCAGAACACAAGTGGGTGTTTCCCAATCAGTGGGGCATTTCAAACCACGATGGGCATTTTTGACTACTTTGCCTGGTTTGCTCTAATTCACTGGGGGCTTGGTTTAGGGTTGGGCCTTCATGATTTTAGCAAGTCTGTTGAAAAATGGTTGAAAAACATCCATTGTAAGGCTCATCACAAGCAGCTTAACAAAAATACATCAAATGTGAAGTGTCATGCAGAGAATTGCGGGAATGTCAATTTACGGGTTTTCACTGTAAATTATACGACTTGTTATTTTTCACTTGCAAAAATTGCAAATTTAATGGTATTTTTACCATAAATTACATTAAATATACCATTAGATCTATTACAGTTACCGTATATAGTACGGAAACTTTCTGTAAACTAATTAACTGTTTTTCACCGTAGCATTTTTACAATCTTTTACCATTAAAATCACTGTCATTTTTTTACAGTGACTTTTTTCCCCATTCAGCTCTATATTTAGAGAGCCTCTTCATGTGTACTTCTGTGTGTTCAGTGTGCAGGCTCATGGCAGGATTGACCACGAATGTGAGATTATGGCAGAGGGTGGCCAACCAGTGCCAAAGTTTATTTGCCCAAAATTTAAAAAAAAAAAAAAAAAAATCTCCAAAAAATCACTAAAACATTAATAAAAGTCAAAAGTCGCTGTGAGAAAGTCGCTAAATTTGTCAACAAAATCCCCAAATTGGCAACACTGATTCCAGGGGTGGTGAGGCGTATCTCAAACGAGCCTACTGTCTGACCTAGCGTCTCCGTTTTCTCTCGCCGATTGGTTACATCCAGCTTCAGCCGAAGTCGAACACACTTGTAGTTTAAAATTTACCACTGATTGGTAAATGTCCACTATGGTTTTCATGTGCAAAAATTTAAAAAAGTTTAATAACATTAAAAAGTTATTAAAGTGTTTGAATAAAGCATCCATTTTTCTACATTCTTAAAAAATGCATCTTGCTTTAGTATTGTTTATTAGGAATTTCCTGAATAAAGTTCAAGACACTTTACACACTTCACACAGAGCCCATATCTTGCGTCCATCAGTGCTTGCAGAGCACATTGCTCCTTTAGTATAAACCTGTAAGAGTTTCTTTCTTCTGTTGAACACAAAAGATATTTTGAAGAATGCTGGTAACCAGACATTTGATGGTAGCCATTGACATCCATAGTATTTTTTCCTACTATGGAAATCAATGGCTACTTTCAACTGTCTGGTTACCAACATTCAGCTTTGAAACAACTTGAGAGTGAGTAAATGATGACAGAATTTTCATTTCAGGGTGAACTATCCCTTTAAAGAAATTTTCATTGAAAAAAACAAAGCTCTTTTATTCTACAAGATAAACTTGTTACTTGAATGCTATATAGTTTCTTGGAAAATGAACTGAGATATAGTTTATAGTAATGGCCATAACCATGTTAAGAGGTGTTTATTCCTCTTCATGAAGAGTTTAGCTCACTTGGAAGTTTTCATTGATCCTAATGACCTTGATTAGCTGGTTCAGATGTGTTTAATGTGTTTAAAAGGGGGGTATGATGTCAAAAGAGAGCAAAATTCCTTGTATAGGCACTTCTCCCTGATGAGCGTGCGTACACATCATCCAGAGCTTCCCAAAGAACCCAGCATTAAGGGAACAGAGGATGAAGTTTGTTTTTCCGAGGCAGCAACCGAGTTGTGCACGTATGTTTGTCTGTTCCTGGGAATTTGGTGATGAATGCTTTGTAAACATGTCCCAGTTCGGCGCTGGATTTGCAGATCGCGGGTGGTGAGTAAAGCTGCATCAGATGTCTGTGTTTTGTTGGCAATCGGTGCGAAAGTGCATATAATGTAAACAACATGAACGTTTTTGTTCCCTTTTTATTTATACTGATATTGCAGCTAGCATGCAATCTCTACGCAGAAGCTGCACATGCTCGTTACTCTATAGCTCCGCCCACAACACTGACGCCAGACATGCCAGGATCTTGTTTTTTTTTCGGAAAGACTCGAATATCTATCTTTTATAAATATGACAAAACGAAAGACTTTTCAGAGATATGAAGCATGCATTGTTACTCTATGTACTCAAGATTAACATGAGATTACCCCCCCCCCTTATATCAATAATATAACCATTGATTTTTGGTTGAAATCTCAACATTGCTTCAACATTAACTAAGGGTGCAAAAGTGATACTGAAGCAACATCACTTTGTAATGTTAATTCAATGCAATCAGCATTGACGCATCAACCTTGACTCAACATTATTTTAATGATTGCTTGCTATCTGGGTAGCTCCTGAGCAACGTGATAAGCTGCTGATAATACTGAAGACCTTATATAGGGATGCTATGATAGGCCTTGTATTCCTATAGTCAACATTTCGTCAACATCACAACCCAGGTAAAAAAAAAAGTACATTTCTATAATATACTTAAAGTGCTCTATTTTCGTGCACTAATTTTGTACTTAATATACTAAAAATTCTTCTAAAATAATAGAGCACTTTAATTATATTATAAAAATGTACTTCGTTTTAACCTGGGAAGGCAGGTGGAGGCAAGGCTGACAATCATGGCTGGAGGGAGGATAGGTTCTGGAGAAATGTTTTCAAGATCAGGTTGATGAAAGCGTGATAGGGCATCAGCCCTATAGTTCTAATCTCCAGGTCAATATGAGACATCAAATCTGGTGAAGAATAAAGCCCACCGTGTTTGGTGTGGGTTCAGTCTCTTCTGCCAGGTTCCAGGAATATATGAGGATATTGTCGAGATGATGACGAATCTCATTCATATAGACTTGGAAGGTGAGTTGGACAGGCCATACGGGATAACCCAATATTCATAGTGTCCAGAAGGTGTAGTGAAGGCAGTGTTCCACTTATCACATACGCAGGTCCAGCTTGGAGAAGATGCAAGCTCCCCGTAGCTGTTCCAGAGCTGCTGGGTAAACAAGACTCACTCCACTGCAGAGTCGATGAGGACTTGTGCTGAAAAACAAATTTGTGGAGTTAATATATGTACAGTTATTCTTGATAAAGGAGCTATTTGAGGTGGAAGTTGAATAGTACTCACCACTGGGCTTGGTGGTCGTACCAGGCAGGTGGTGATGACATGACCCTCTCCCCCAGAGTACAGGCATAGATGGTTTAGAATTCTCCTCTGATGCTCCGCATGTGTCAGGTGGTAGGAGTTCACCTGCATGGGTTCAGGTGCTGGAAGGGCGACTGATGATACAGAGGGTGGAGGATGCAAAGTGGATCTAGGGAGAGAGCATGCTGTGAGACGTTGAGAAACTCTGATGGTCTTTTGAATTAAGTTCTCAAGTCCAATCGCATCATAATATATTAACTGTCGTACATTGGCGTTAAGACCCTGTTGGAATGCGGTGAGCAATGCAGTCTCATTCCAGCCACTCGCGGCCACCAAGGTGCGAAACTGGAGAGCGTTACTTGCTTGGTGTAGACTGAATAGCTGATCATGCACTGAAAGCTCTGAGGCAGTTTGCCCAAACACTTCATTAAAGTGGCCGAAGAAGGCTGAGAGTGATGTTGTTACTGGAGCGTTGGACTACCACAGAGATTGAGCCCACTGAAGAGCGTGACCAGACAGCAGAGAGATGACTGAGAGACTGCAGAGACTGCATTTCAAAATAGAGTGAACATTGTAGAATGAACCCGCTGTTGCGCCATCAATGTTCAATATATATATATATATTTTTTTTTTCCTGCAATCATACACTATGGGAGAAGTGAGAAGCACAATTTTCTTAGGGTGTGCCTTTAACCCCGTTGTACCCTAACAATTTCAGTGCTATTAATTAAATAAGTTTAATTAAGATTTCCCTCATCTCTAATGGTTGCATCCTCAAATTTAAAAGTGTCCAGATGTTCAAAATCCCCAGGGATTGTGGTCCATCACTTTATTTCTGATAGTTCTGCAGAAGAGCATTATGGAATATATTGTCTCTGTGGATAAATATTTTAAATGAACAAGGAAAATGAATTGCAGCTTACACATTTAGTAATAAATTAAATCATTAATCAAATAAATGTAATTAATTATCTGTCCACTTATTTTATTATCAAAATAGCTGTTGACACTAACTGCATTACAGATATATTTTCCAAATTCACCCACGTGTTATGAACAAATGTGCATTTTTTGGTTCGGTTTCTAATTTGCTTTACACGCACTTCTAATGATGGCAGTAAAAGGTGTTTTACCCATTAATTTTTTTTTTTTTTTTTTTTTTTTGAGCTCTTGCAAACAGAAAATGACATGGGCCAGGCTGTCTGAGAGATGGAAAGCCACTTTAAAGGGATAGTTTGCTGTAAATTTACTCACCTTCACAGTTTAACGCTGTGAACCTTTTGTGGAATGGAAAGGTTCAGTGAATGTTTAAGCTTCATGGAATCATTGACGCTAGTAAAGAGCCTCTCTATTTTAAGAGAATAGGCTATAAGAAAAAACTGACATGTCGCATGAAAAAAAATCATTCAGTATTCATTTCACCTTTGGTAAGACTAGAGCATGTGAATCTCACAGGCTGTATCTGCGCAATCACAGGATGCTGAGCCTCACGAGTGCTTCTGAAGACGATAACGTTTCCCTTTGACATATAGTTGCTGTTTCGCTTCTGGCATCTGCATGCACACAACCGGCAATTCTTCCTCTGTATATTCAGAAGTCGAGCCTGCCTGCCGCCAACTCATTTCCCTTCATGAGTCTGTGAGACCTTCTCTGGCCTCCTCATCTGTGCAAGCTGGAAAAAAAAGTATTTTTGTAAACAAACAAACAAACAAACAATAAATAAAACAGTAAGTAGGCACTAGTTTTGATAGTTATAGTAGTTTATAGTTTAATAGTAGTTTTTGGTGTAATTTTGTAACTTTAGTTAATTTCAGTACTTAGCCATTGAATTTATTAACATAGGACACTTTGCTACAAATCAGGTTCTCTCCCGTGTTTTTCTGTATACACTGCAAACAACCCCCTTATGTTCAAACTGGGGGAAAAAACTGGTGTAAAACCATAGCCTTGTAACCTCAATACTGTGCCTCAAAACCACAATAATATACACAGTCAGCGGATCTAAGAAAGCTAAAGAAAGCTTAAATAGTTTAATCAACATTGTTCTGATTATATGTTGTTCATGCAATTTTTTTTTATTAAATATAAACTATATTCAAGGCCAAAAGAATATGACTAACATTATCGAACATTTAGAAAATAATGCCAGCAAATGATGCTGATGCAGGTAAGACGTTCTATGAAAAAACAAAACAAAACTGTTAACAGTGTCATAAGTTGTTAAGATAGTGCAGCACCAGCTAATCTGTTTGAAATTCGTTGTCTTTGTTCATGGTCTCAAGAGACCAAGTTTGGCTGGATAGCATGGCCGTGTTAACCCCTGCTGGTGGGTTCTGTAACTACACCAAAAACTGGTCACAAAAAGGATCTTTCTCCATTGACAGTTATCCAACATATCTCTGTATTCTCTTCATGAAAATCAAGTTATAATAAAATAAATAAATAAACCCTGAATGAGGCAATTTATAATGTAGGCTATAGCTTAAAATGAAGAAAAAAAGGAAAAGACAATGTCATAATGCATTATAAAATGCGTTATACTTGTATTGTATAAAGCGCTATATAAATAGGCTAAAGGTGACATGAATTAGCATTTGGCTATTTATAAGTTTAAGAGGTAGTACAGAAAAAAAAAATAAAAATAGTGATGTCCAACCCGCCATCTCATTAAGAATGCAATGATGGATATGGGATTTTGCATTTGTAATAAACAAAATTGTTAAAAATATTTGAATTAAGATGATAATTGCAATTGTCTGTAACCCTCGGCAAAAATGTGTAATTTAAAACACTGTGAAAAATCAATACAGATAATACCTTCATATTAACACAGTAGGCCTAAACTGTGCTCTATTTTTTATAGACTTTTCTTAGTACACTAACTACCAATACTGCTTAAAACTATAATTGTTAAAAATGTGTAGTGTTACTAGTTAATAAGAACATACATACAATGTAATTGTTCAAAAATGTGTAAATGTTCAATAATTCAATATTGTATTTTAAAAATAAAAATAGCTGATCATAAAGATATTGTTTATATTACTTTTACAAATAAAATGTTTATATTATTTTTATGAACAAATCTAAATTTAAATTTCACATCATATTTTTTACGTTTTTTTGCTGAGCGAACTTTTTTATTATGATTGCAAACAGTACAGAGATTGAAATTAATGATATACAAATTTGTATACAATACACAAAATGTATCAACAATATGTTCAACGTCATCATCATATTTTTTATGTGTATTCTATGCAATAACGCAGTTTTGCATCATGGTCATGTAATGGCGTAATCACTAATTACATCACAACTTCATTTAGCATCTTTTAGCAACAAAATCAACCCGCTTTTAGCAATTCCCCCTAGCAGAACATATAGGTTTAAAACATGTAAAATATAGCAATACAGTCCAAATGTTAGCAATTCCACCAGCTGAAATATAATGCCTATAATAGACCTTCAATTAATAGAAGAAGTAAAGAAACAGAATTGTGATCAAATAAATATATGAGTTAATCACTATATTGATCAGTTTGATGATACAGTTACTTGCAGATGGTTCAAAGAATCCAGAATCTAGGAGTAGCAGTAGTTATACCACAACAGATTATATATCTGTATATCTATATTTATTTATTACGTTTTTTCCTCTAATCGTTGATGTTCCACACTCCAGTTCAGTAGGTGGCGCCTACTTGCCCTACTTATTCATCCACATTCTGCACAACTTCCTGTTCTTTTCTCCACTTAGTGCTAGTAAAGCAGTAAAGACTTACAACGCTTCTCTTGTGGCTTATCGACTGAAAATTACAACCAAAAGCTGCACAATGTTAGACTGGGTAAACCCAGCCTGATCTGCCGGCGATTTGATTTCGCCCGGCAACTCAGTCTGGAAACCCGTACATTCATTTCTGCTACATCTGTTACACTTTTGCGGGAACCAATCACAGACTGGCTTATCCACCTTGCTCGCTATTGGCAGGTACAGAGCTCTTTCTCTTTCCTCTCAACGATGCTAAATCAATGTTCAATTTTAAATTAAGCTTGGTCTGGTGATAGCCAGACAAGCACAATGTGGCATTGTATATTATATTCCGAGTTGTGTTGTGGTAAAAATAGCAATAGGACAGTGTCAGTAGCTCAGTGAGTGCAACCATTTGACGTCATTGACATAGAACGCACTGTGCACCTAAACAAAACGGCCAATTGTCCAAATCGGTCCAAATATGTCATGGATTTTTTAAATAACGTAAATCTTTAATGGGTTTTCTACTACATATTTCAGTAAGAGACATAATTAAGCCATACAAGTCTTAACACCAGGGGATCCCTTTAAAGGCAGGGTAGGTAAGAAATTTTGTTCCAAATTTGTTTAAACTTTCTATATATATACATGCATAATTAAAATGTAAGAACTCTGATAAAAAGAGTATAAAAACCGAGTGACTCTAGACCGTTTAATCTGTATTAAACACAGCTCATTATTTCCATCCGGGACGAAACATAGGATTGGCTTAGGCGGCTGTCACTCTCTCGCAACCATGGCAACCACCCTTTTGCCACACATGACCTGCCCACTTGCGCGCGCACGTTTGATTTGGGGAATTCAAGAGGCATGGATCCTAGGAATACCAAAACAATGGCAGAGAAACAGCAAGCAAAATTCACAGTACCGGCCTATGCAGTTAGTGAAGGCAAACCAGGCAAAAAAGGAAGACAGTAACAGTACAAGAAAAGGCAATGAACAAAAAGTCTTTGGATAAACAAAGAAATAAAACGCGAGTTAATATCGGCGTGGCTTTCCAGCGAGAACTGAGGGAACTCAAGGGGCTGAAAAGTGACTCCTTGATGGCTTTATTTCTGCTGGACAGGTAAATCTTTCTTTTTGTATTTTGATCATACATATTTTTTTGTTTATTTTTTCATGAAGCATGTGTCATTAGCACACGTAGCTGCGTAATATAGCTAACATAACATTACTTAGCGAGCCATAGTAGAGACGATAAATAATCTATAGGCCTAGCACAAGATGATAGCTATAGTGTTGAATTGTGCATATTTTTGCTTTAGATAACTAAATACATGTTTAACAGATAGTAGGCCTGTTACTCTGCATCTAGGAACTTTTCTTAGAACTATATTTACCCTCTGTCTAATTCTTTTACCATGTTCATCTGTAAGTTTACCTGCACGTTTTTTTTCGCCTTTGTTTTGTTTTTATATTCTCTACCTATGTTTACTGATGTCTTTATCTTGTATCTGTGTGTGTCGTACACACTTTGTTGTATGTGTGTGTTATTATTTTGTGTCTGCAATGCAGTTGTGAGTTGATATTTGAGTGTATGTTACTCTGTTTATCTGTAGAACAACGTATATGTTATGAATCTTACACGAAATTCATCTTCATCACAGTGTAAATGATGGTAATGGAAAAACGTGTATCATGCAACCTGTTTTTAGCTTTGCCTTATAGATAACTAACTCGTTAGCGAATTAAATTATGTTTATCTTCATAATTATAAAGTTATTTTTATTACATGTGATTCTGACATGATGTCACTACATGCACTGTGCTCCTTCCTCTCCGCTCGTCTCAGGTAAATAATGCGTCTTCCAGCTCAGTGGTCGGAGTCGCACGTTCATGCGTTTTGGGGGCGTGGCTTTGGAAGGAGCCCAGAAGGGAGGGGGTGGAGTGAATGGAAATAATGAGCTGTCTTTAAAACAGTCGTGAGAGGTCTACAGACACTCGATTTTTATACTTTCTTTTTCAGTACTTACATTTTAAATATGTATTGATATATAAATAAAGTTTAAACAAATTTTGAAAAAAAAGTTTTTTATACATTTTTTACCTACCCTGCCTTTAAGGAAGGTTAATAGCATTATTTATAGTGTTATTAGTATTATTGCAAGTCAGGGAAGAAGTGTGTGTATATGTGTGTGTGGGTATGTGTGAACGGGGGAGAAGGGGGGAAAGGTGGATGATTAGTCTGTAAACCTCTTTTCTGATCCACATTCCGGAACAGAAGGGGGCGGTAATGCACCAAAACGCTGGATGCCAACCGCCGTAAAACAAGAAGAAGAAGAACCAGTTGTCTCACAAGTCCAACATTCCTCAGCAGGTATGTACGTGTCTATATCTTGTTATTCGGTGTTTACTATGTTTAACATAAATCTCATTTCATGCAATTGCCGTTCGGCTCGTGCGTGTTTGTTCTGTCAGACCAAACTCAAGTCAGAAGCGCGAAACTTTCATGCATACAAATATTAACATTGAAACTTTAATTTAATTTGATCATTTACGCTGTTCATGTAAACGATAGGAATACAAATAGAATTTACAATCTGTAAAACCCTCCGACATTAAGCATGATTTATTTGTGATTAAAAATAAAATAACATAAAAACATAATTCAATTCATTCGGTTCAGTGGTAATTTTTTTTAGGTGAGTATGGATTAATTTTTTGAAACTGTGTGCAAACAGACAACACTTGTTCAATAAATAGTTTACCTCATATATATATATATATATATATATATATATATATGTATATATTTATTTTGTCGTTATTTAATCTCATGTAGTAAATGTTCAGTATTTTTTTTTTTTATGGAAATTGAGTGAACTTTTCCTTTAACCTATTGTATTATTATGTATTGCTTTTGTATTGCTCTTGTTATGAATTGATTTGCCAATAACATTCCCCAATCCCCCCCCCCCATCCTCAGCCATGGCAACAAAAGAATCAAAGCCAAATCTCAGCCATTCCCAGGTTATGGAGATTATCAAACGAGTCTATGGTTTGACCGTGTCCATTATTCGACCGATGCCCAGTTATGATGATCAGAACTTTTACGTAGCTCCCAGTGAGGGTGGAGAATATGTGTTAAAGATTATGAACTCAGCAGACAGTCACAACATCACTGTTATTGAGCTACAATCTCACTCAATGAACTTCTTACACCAAAGAGGCCTTCCTGTCCAGACCACTCTGCCCACTCTGACTGGTCAACTCATGAGCATGGAAGAATTTGGTAAGAGTGTACCTGTCACTTATTAATTTCATTAAATATTAAGTCCTTAAATACACTAAGGCTCGTTTTCTCATTATTTAACAGGCATTTCAAACCATGAAATTTTTTCAGAATGGTGTACTGTATAAACAAATGCTATTTACAAATGTATTCTTTTTTTCTGCTATCACAGATTGTGGTTTTGGCATGCAGAAATATTTAGTGCGCTTACTTACCTACCTGCCTGGCACTACCATAGCCAAAATTACCTGCAGTCCTCAGATCTTGTATGACGTTGGGAAAATGGCCGCCACATTGGATACAGTATTACTGCAAGTAAAATCTTTCATTCCATTCCATTGTTAAAGGAAAACTTTAATGCAAAAATGACAGCTCTTTCATTATTTACACACAAAGTTATTTTGTTCACGGCTGCATTTCCCAAAATCATTGTAAGCCTAAAGCTCTGGGTATACTTAGTTTTTTATATATAAGCTAGTGTACACACACAGTCCAACGCACAGCCTTGCAAAGCATACTTCATTCGACACATACGCATAAACGGTTTTGAAATTTGAGCGATCTCTCCCCAAGAGATACAACCCATGTAAACATCTTTGTATTCTTTCATGCTAGAGTTGTACAAATGAGGGTACTTTCTAACCTCTTCACACAATCTCTCTTCTGTAGGCCTCCATTGTCACTGTAGCTTGCATGCGTTCCGGTCTGTTCTGTTTAAGCAGGATTTCTTTGACTACCCTGTGAATCGACGCCCCCAGGGCACGGTTGCCACCTTGTGGATAAACAAATTACTGCAAAAACAATTAAATGTGCATGTGCAGTTACAAAAATATGGTGGTGCACATACTAGAAATTTACGTCACGTGCACTGTACACTTACTTTTTACATATGCGCGAAAAGTGAAGTATACTTTGGGCCTTAGTACAATGCAAAAAATGGTTACCTGCAGTGGTTACTTTAAAGAGCTATTTCTTCCAGATTTAACCCACATAAAGTAAGTTAATCTATTTAGGTTGATTCAGCAATATTAAATAATATTTTTGACTTGAATAAACACTTGATGATTTAGAGTATGTTTACACGACAACAATGTACTAAAGCAGAAAAGTTTTTACTTTGCATTTTTCGCTTACAGACAACAACATTGTCAAAACGATCCCAGTTCACATGGATCCACAAAATGATTAAATGCACTGTATTATTCATGCCTGGTCAGTAGTTGGCGATGTAAAGAAAAACTATGCATCTATAGACTGAACATGTAAAACCCATGTGCATGCACCATTTTCGCAACTTTTTTGAAAGTTTTTGTAGTTTACACGGAGACAGTAATGGTATCATTTTCAAAAACACTTTGAAACCCGTTTTTGCATAAAGTTTTTAGTTGAAAATGGTGTCGTGTAAATGGCTCCTTAGGTGTTACCATTTTTCAGTGTAGATCGTAAAAACAGTTCCACAAATCATCATAGAATTATGGGCTGTTGATTATAATTAGTGCTCTGCTGCAGTTATGTTATCGCAGTGCGCACTTTAAAGCCAGATGTATTTTGATTGGCTGTCAATCAATCAAACCTTATGTTTCAAACCTTATGGTTATAGTTTAGCATTCATTGGCTGGGGGAAAAAAATTGTTCTGAAAGTGAATTCAGTGATATCGTTCCTCAGTGTCTGTATCGATATAGTTGTATTGTGGACTCTGCTATTTTCTTAGATTTAATGTGTGGTCACATTTACTGATGCTTGGCAAAATTTCACTGGCGAAATGCAGTCTGTAGGTCTGCACGGGACTGTTTTTTTTTTCGTCCCGCTCCCGCCTCCCAGAATCCGACCACAAAGGCTGAATGTTCTCTCTGGAGGTGCACTCATGGCTGGGATGCAAAGAACATATCTTGCCAGGTTGCTCAGGGCCGGGAACTGTGTGAATGCGACCACTGCAGAATATTGTTTACTTTAAGTTCAAGCACGGATGCGCTGTTGTCAAAGGATGTCGGGAGCAGCCAGGCTATTGTCAGACCGCCTGATCCCGGCCAAAGTACACCAGAGTTACCGATCGCTACCGCCTTTCATTCAGAAATTAATTCCGCGCCGCAAAAAATCTGATTGAGTCCCATGGTTCCTGTGGGAGAGCCGTGGAAATGCAGACCTCTAATGCAGTCATTCCAGTAGAAATCCACACAATTGGCAGTTTCACAGGCTAAAAATTTCCCCACGCATGTTTCACTCATTTAACGTGAATTCGCCACAATGACTAACAGAAAGCTGCTTGGTTTGAAAGTGACATTCAATGTGAGTTATGCTTCAGTTATTATTACACTATTGACAATGTATCTTTTTTGCTAGCAAAATTTTGCTGCAATTTTGCTAATGTGACCACACCTTTTTAAAACCTTATGGTGGTTATAGTTATGATTATTGGTGTGAAAAGGCCTTTTTTGTTTTAGATTTTTTTCCTGAGGTTTCTCAGTATTTAGGCAATTGTTTTTGTTTCTTTTTTCATGTAAAGATGGAGCATCCAAACATCACTGCCCTTCAGAGAGAAAATTTTATATGGAAACTCACCAGCATTCCGCTCTTAAATCAGTATATTCATGTGATGGATGGGGATCCTGTACAAAAGGTTGTTAAAGCAGTTATTGAGCAGTACCAGGTCCAAGTCATGCCAAAGCTACCATTGTTTCGCAAGTGTAAGACAATATTTTGATTTAGAGTATTTCACTCAGAAGTCATCACAGTCCTTATAACATTTTTTTTTATTGCATTACAGGCATTAACCATGGAGACTTCAATGACCACAATCTCTTGGTGAAACCTGATGGACCCTCAGAGTACAAAATCTCTGGGATTCTTGATTTTTCAGACATGAGCTGTGGTTATTTTATATTTGAGCTAGCCATAACTATCATGTACATGATGATTGAGAATCCCAATCCGGTCGATGTCGGAGGGCCAGTGGTGGCGGGATGGGAAAGTGTTTTACCTCTTAGTGAGGCAGAAAGAGACTCGCTGTATTTGCTGGTTCTGTGTCGGTTCTGCCAGTCCCTGGTTCTGGCCCGGCATGCTGTGATACAGCAGCCAGAGAATGAGGAGTACTTGATGACCACTGCCAGAACAGGTGTGCGGCACCTCTGCCGTCTTTGGGAGCTGGGTAAAGAAGAAGTGGAAAAAATATGGTTCCAGAGTGCTGCACAGTTCAGCCAACCTTGACTGAGCATTGAAGCACAACAGCTTGCTCCAAAAAATATGCAATAAACCCCAAACTATCATCTTTCAAAATCTATTAACTTTCTTCCATGGAAGACAAACAGCCATCAAGGAAATATTGTTCGTTATCACAGTTAGTTTAAAGGTGCAACATGTAGAATTTTCTGTCCGCTAGAGGCCTATTCAAAACAAAGGCGTAGCTTGATAACGCCAAGTTTGAGTGCGGAATCTTGGGACATGTGGTCTTCACCTCACAGGTGGTTGAAAAGAATCGGGATAGGACTCAGGAAGAAATCATGTTCATGGATGCGATTATTAACGTTACTGTAGTATGAAGCAGCGCAGGGCCGAGTGTTGTGGGAGCTGAACGAGGCCGCTGGAGCGATTGTTAATGAGAGACGAATGCGACACACGCTACGAGCATCGGGACTTTTATTATGCCACAGTCGCCAGCGCTGTTTCCACTTTTCATATTAGATACATTTGACTGTGTTGAAAATATAATATAACTCTGTGCGTTCGCTCGGCGGCTGCTGTGAGACACTTGTTGCACTGCAGTAAGCTAGATCGATTTTAGAATATCATTAAATGCTGGATGGCTTGTGTTGATAAATGGCATGCAATTAATTTTAAAACGTATTGTATGATGGAGAAAATTCTGTATTACTGTTTGCTAATAAAGCTGCATCTGATTATGCTATGTTAGCAACTTCATAAAATAGTGTTTTTCTCTGAGGCATGGTAAAAGCATGGTACTCACAAAAAAATCAAGAAAATTAGATTTAAGCAATAAGACTAAACGTGTTGCGCTATTTAACAATAATTGGTCTTCTGTCTATAAATATATCAAAACATTTGTTCCCTTGTCTATTAAAACATGTAATATATTAAAGCCTCTTTGGTTTATCCATGGTTTCTACAAAATAAAGCCAGAAATCGAGGGTAATGCGGGTATGACGCAATTGACAGGCGACTCCTCACACGTCCCGGAGCCTTGGTTAAAATTGCAATTTTCTCACGATTTACAAAATATATATCACTGGCCTAGTGGTTTTTGGATACTTTACTGCAAAATTCTTACGTATTGCACCTTTAAGCCCTCTAATTTGATTGATCAGCTGGAGTTCCAAACTATTTGTTGTTGCTCTTTTTGCTTAATGATTTGCTTGAAAAGTAAGTTTTTCAATATGAATTAAACCATGAATTTTTAATAATGCTTGAGCTGTGCCATAAAAAAAAAAAAAAAAAAGACCTTTGACCAATTAGATAAAACGCTGCAGTCGTTCAGAATGTTGGTAACCAAACAGACGATGGGCCCCATTGACTTCCATAGTATTTTTAAATGATGACAGAATTTTCATTTTTGGGTAAACTACCCTTTTAATAAAGCAGCAGATTTTTAATAGTGGAAAGTTTTTATCATCCAGTTCCCAGTATTTTGCATCTGGAATATTATTCTGTGCCTTTATTTCATCCAAGAATAAATAACCCAAACAAAAGTATTTTCTACAAAACAGGACATTATTAATCCTGCAAGTATTATGTATGCACCTTATTTCATAATGATGATGGAATGTGACAAAAGGCCTCAAACTGCCTAGAGCTAAGCTTACTGCTCAAGATATGAATAAACTGCTGACTGCAGTGTTTTATCTGACTGGTCAAAGGTCTTTTTTTTTTTTTTTTTTTATATACAGCACAGCTTAAGTTTCATGAAAGGTCATGGTTTAGTTCATACTGAAAAACTCAAGCAAAACATTAACCAAAAAGAATAACAACAAAAATTGTGTAACTCTGGTTGACCAATCAAATTAGAGGGCTTAAACTATCTGAGATAATGAACAATACTTTCCTTGTTGATGGCGGATTAACACAGAACTTATGAAAAACACGATTCGGTCGGTTCCGTTTCCAGGGAATACTTACAAAGATGTACCACATTTAAAGTTGCTTTGGATAAAAATAAAATGGAATTACTAGATACACTGATCAATCAAGCACACAAATTAAATGCTATATCAAACATCACACGATTGTTCAGATGTTGGTCTGTTTTTAAAAAAATTCTCTCCGGGGGAGGGGTGAAGAAATATCAGTTACACTTTATTTTAAGCTGTCTGTGTTACAGTGTAATTATATATTTAAGTAATGAGTAATAACAATTAACTACATGTACTTAGGATTTGGTTTAGGGTTAGTTGCATGCAATTATACATAATTTATAGTTATTACTACAGTAACTACATGTAATATGTGTAACAAGGACACTGTAAAATAAAGTGTTACTGAAATATAATGTATCTAAATACTGAACCCATTACTTTGACAACTGCTCAAAGCCAAGTGCTCAAAAAAAAAAAAAAAAAAAAACTGCTCAGATGCCTTCAGTAATACTTTTATAATAGTAATACATTCTTTTGATGTGCAGAGCTACTGTGCTCTATATTAGCCCGTGTACATCTCCGTTAAAAACAAAAACAAACTAACAATAAGACTGAACATTGTCAGATATACACATTATGATATATTGTCCTCTGTAATTGGGACAGTAAAGAGCAAAATTGCTCTGTTATAGCTGTGGAGTCAAGACATCTGTAAATATGATTACAGTTTTTCCTCAATCGCTTGGGCACATTTTTCGAAACAGTCTTAAACTTTAAGTGCAATTGTCACAACTGTTTGCTGGAACATCACAACTCTGTTGCATGTCTGCAAAAGGTAGTTACTAGGGGTGTGACGAGATCTTGTGTCACGAGATCTCGCGAGACTAAAGTGTGACGAGATTTCTCGTCTAGGTGAAAAGTAGTCTCGTGATGTTGCCATGACAGAGTGTTAGGATGATTAGACCGCTACGTTTACATTACGCCTCCACTGTCCTTTTGCTTTGTGTTTAAATAAAAAAACATTTAATTAAGTTGGATAACGGTCACCGCCGCTCCATATTTAAAGAGTATGCGCGATCGCTGAAAGCGCGCATTCAAACGCGATTTCAATACCCCGCATTTTGAAAGCGGCTCCCTGATGCATGCAAATATCTCAATATGAAAGCTATTTTAGGCTGGGCAGTGTAGTTTTTACCATCTCTTAGCTCTGTATCAAAGAAAAAGTTGGTCTTATTTGCACTTTGAATATTGAGAGGGTGCAATTATGGTTTCAACTTGCAAAGTTGTTTTTATTAACTAACATAAAGATTAATAAATACTGTAGCATTGTTAGTTGATGTTGGTTAATACATTCATGTTAATAAATGAGACCTTATTGTAAAGTGTTAACATTTTTATTTATACTGTTTTATTTCTATGATCAGTTTGTGGAAAGGAGTTCAGTTAGGAGGTCAAAAGTTATAGAAGCTCATAAATTATGTACAACAAGGTCTGAAGAGACTGAAATACAGAAGAGAAGTCAGTCAGTTGAGTTAGTGGCAAAACCTTTTACAGTACTTGAGTATTATTGTCTTTTACTGCATATGATAATTCATACTCAGAAAGTAGAACTGAATGACATTCATTATAAGACTAGTTAAAACATTTCAAATACACCTGCAGAATATTTTTTCTAGTCATGTATTTCGCCATTGAGAATTTCTTAAAAATAGTGTGTAAAAATCTTGTCTCGTCTTGTCTTGTGAACTCCGTCTCGAGTCTTGTCTCGTCTCGTGAGATACCCGTCTCGTCACACCCTAGTAGTTACTGACCCAAAACATTAAGTTTGCCAATGGCACCGGTATAAAAAGTGACTTCGTCATCGTTTGAGCCATACTAGTCAAAATGTTTAGATGTTTTTTCACCTGGAAATATTTGTTAAATATAAATTTGTGTTTTCTACATTATACAATAATGTCAGTTTTATCTGGCTGAATGCTCTTGTGTCTCACACTGAGCTTTTTAGATACAGATTTCAGTAGTAAGTAAAAACGTACTTGGAAAAGTTAATACTGTAGTATTCAAAAAGAAACTAGACATTTGGTCCCTTTATATCAGGTGTCTATGTACTTACATAATAAATACACAAATAAGTAAAATAAGTACAGTGTACTTGTGTTCATATTGTATAGCAAAACACTATTGAGATGGGATGTGGGTAAGGTTAGGGGCAGGTTTGGTGGTATGGGTAGGTTTAGTGTAATTATAGTTTCTTGTTGCACATCAGATTTGAATTTCTTATTGATTTAAGCAAATTCCATGTGTTTTGGCACTTGTGTGCAAAAGAGTTAAGTACATTTGTCTACAATTTGCACAATATCTAAATGCACATGGCTTGTTGATCAAAACTAATGATATGATTATCAGTGAAACTGCCAAACTTTTCACAACTTCTAAACATTCTTTCATCGTGTGAACCATTACATGCAAAATGATCCATTCAGTTATCAAAATCTGTCAGACATGTTTATTCCATAAATATCTGACGTGGAAAGCTTGTAATGTCTGCTGAATTGGCAAATGGCCAAATAGGAATTACAATCTTATCAATCAACCAGTGAATCAATCAACATATGGAGTTTGCCCAGCACAATCACTGCCATTTTTGAACACGGAGGAACATCTAAATCACTAATCGCAACAGCAGTTTATTTTTGTAGAAATGTGTGCCATGTAAACTGAAAATTCATAGTTGCTTGTTGTGGAAGAGCAAGATTTGTAAGAATGTGTGGTGTTAGGGGAAGACATAATAGAATATGTAAAAATGAACAATTAACTGTGAATTTTGCATGTAACATTTCTACAAATATGTGCTGTATAAATAAAAAATGTTCAGTCCTACTTTATTTTAGGTATCTTTAACTATGTAGTGACATTTAAATGAATAATTTGATACAATGCACTTATTGTGTACATACATGTTTACATTATACTTATATATTTTTTAAAAAACTGCTTGTAATTACAGCTAATTAAAACTAATTGTTCAGAGATCTGAACTTATTGTTTTGAGAAAAAGTCTCATTCGAGAATTGAGCCAAAGTGATTGAGAAAAACTGTTATCTCATTCTGTATTACGTTAAAGAAGTGGTAATAGCAACCCAAATTAGGACAAAAAGACATTTTTCTGTCTAAAGAATACTAAAAATATATGTAATTAATAAATGTATCATTAATACACACATCAACAAAGGTTGCATCAAAATATATGTACATTTGAGTTTCCAAATTTGCATAGGTGTGTGTGTGTGACTTAAACATATTAAGACTGTCTTGACGTTGCAGTACTTGTATAAGAATTAAACAACAAGTTTAGTAAGAGTGATATTCAGTCATAATGCCATATTTGTTCACACTAAAATAATAGAAATTTAGGAATTGAGCTTGAGAAAAAACAACTGCAGTATGATTGTTTTACCACTAGACAGCACTGCTACCACACAGAAAGCTTAAAATTGATTCATGACAGTTTCACACACATTATGCAGGCCACACACTTGGGGCCAGTTGTTCAAAAGTAATCTGATCGGATTTCATCAAATCCTGAAAATGGGTTGTTCAAAAGAAAAAGAAAAAAAGATTCTGAAATGAGAATAGATCTCAAATTTCAATCTTGGCTTTGATCTGGATCAAATCATCATTTTGTGTTGTTAAAACTTTTTAGTAAGATTGGGATACCTTTGATCAAAAAAAAAAAAAAAATCAGGATTATACGGATCCCAGCAGAAGGGTGGATTTCTGGAACAAAAATTAAATTTAACTTTAAAACTGGTCAAAAGCAACATGTGTATCATGTAATATACACACACATTATTTGCTCTTAATTAGTTTAACTGTTAAAGTAATAATTTATAAGTAAACATAAGGCTATCCTTTTGGTAGCCTAAAGTAAAAGAGATTTGGGTGCAAAAAAAAAAAAAAATAGCAGTAAATATCAAACAAAAATATTGTATTTCATTTAAAGTGCTTTATCGCTGTTTGGAAACTATATTTGCACAACCCTAAGAGATGAACCAGTCAAAAGGTTCCATAGTTACTAACATAGTTCAACGATTTGGTGTTTCCCAAAACCATAGTTCAAACAAACTTTCACAAACTGCATCGCAAACTTGTGTGGTTGGAACAACAGCTCTTGAGCTGTGGTTAGAAGCATAGTTTCTTGTTTTTATGACATGTGGACTTAATAAATCATTATCTTGAGCAAAATAAGCAAGCAGACATTAAGTGCAATGTACACTGAACAAAATTATAAACTGGAAGCTGAAAACATCCCAGTTCGTGCATGACCATACTCACCAGACATGTCACCCATTGAGCATGTTTGGGATGCTCTGGATCGGCATATACGACAGCGTGTTCCAGTTCCTACCCATATGCAACTTCGCACATTTGAAGAGGACTGGACCAACATTCCACAGGCCACAATCAACAACCTGATCAACTCTATGCGAAGGAGATGCGAGGCAAATGGTGGTCACACCAGATACTGACTGGTTTTTGGACCAATCCAATTTTGATCCAATCCAATTTTGCTTTGAAAAACCAGCACAAAGGTAAAATGGATTACCTGATCCTGGATAGCAAAACATGGGATTTCCAAATCCAGATCATTCTAATGACAACCACACAAGTTTGCAATGCTGTTTGCAAATGTTCGTTTGAACTGGTTTCAGGAAACACCAAATCGTTGAACTATGCTTGTAACGACGGAACTTGCGATGTTAGTTGGCTGGTTTGGGAAACGCACCCCAGCCTAGGGTGAAGTCATTATGCGTATCTTCACATAGTATAGTTTATTAATAAGGTGTGTACTGATTTTGAAGCGTTTTAGAATGTTCCATATTCTTGCGAGTAGGCCTACATCATGCAAATTGTATTTTCTTTCTTCTAAAAAGATCCAGCCGCTTGCAGATTCTCTTTAAAATCCGTATGCTACTTATTATTCGGTTATAATTAGCTAAAGCTGTTTCTTTGTTATTGAAAGAAAGCCTAAAATATAGGCCTATCTTGACTAAGTGATCCAACTCGGTCATGTCCTCTAGGATCAGTATGCAGTGAATATGACACTGATTGAATGCGTGTTTATTCTCAACCTTTTATTTCAACATTTTTTTCTCAAAATTTAACAAGTTTTTTCTCAAAATTTAATAATTTTTTTTTTAGAACTTCAAAAATAGGCAACCCAATAAAAGAGGAAACAAAACTTTGTACCACTTGCACTGTACATCAGTTGTCATCCCATTTCTGAGAGTACAGAAAGGTGTTTATGTCAATAAGGTTCTAATGATGCTGCAGCAGTACTGATGGTTGAATTAATAATTCAGATTAATAAAGCCTTTGATCTTTTGCTTTATGTATGAGCTGCAACATTTGTTCCATAATCATCTCTGGAACTATCAGAAGTGAGAATACTAATGAGATATTGAAAGTCTTGAAGAATAAACCATGTCTATAAATCCTCTTGACAGTTGAAACAAAAATTTCAACAAAATGTTCAAATAATTTTTGTCTTCATTTTGAATAATTCATCTATTGTTTTATCATCTCAAACATAAGTCCTTTTTTTTTTTTGTTAAGAAAATTTAGAACGTTTTGTAAAATCAAGATTTCTTTTTATAACACACATTATTGGTCTTATCATGAACAATTCAATGGTGCATGTTGTTCCAAATCAATGTTTGTAATCTTTCATTGCTAATACAATCAAATCCCAGCAAATAAAATCGGGTCCCGGTCTAGTTTTTTATTTTTTTTTATTTTTTTTAAATAGTTGAAATCCTGTTTCACTTAGAAAATACATGACATTGGGTTACATTTTATAAATGTCCAGGTACTTTAGGGCACTGTAAGTAGTTAATGGCTAAACAGTATATTGAAAAGAATTGTGGGAAATACAGTGACAGACACAAAGACACTGCTGAAACTGATCCACTTACCCTCCATTGACTGGGGCTCATTGAGTCTTATATAATTTCCTGGTCTTTGCATCTAATAGTGACATGGCACAAATTATCCCAGTACCAGATTACAAATGCCTCTATTTTGATACATTGAAACCATATTGACTGTACAATCTGGGACGTCCTGCCTAGAGCCAGATTGCATCTGGCAGGCCGAAGTTATTATGAACTCCCTAATGAGTCCTGGCCGAGGCTCAGAGGAGGCTGAAAGACTTGAGTTAAAACATGATGAGGACAGATATTGGATGCTTGGACAATTGCCTGTTCTTGTGCACTTTGGAGCCAAAGGCAAAAGTGCTGCTGTGATGGGAAGGACCAATCATTAAATGGACAAAGAACAGAGAAGTAATAGCGGTAATTCACAGGGTTTACTCATTTTGGCAAGAATAAAAACTTTAAGCTTTGCTGTGAGTGTTATTAGAAAAATAATGTGAAAAATTGTCTATAATGAAATGCCAAAATTGCAAATCAGAAGAGAAAGATTGCACCATCATTACATATTTCCTTTCTGCTATTTGAGGACAATTGTATTAGTAATTTCATCAGTTTCACAGACTTTTCTTTGGTTTTATTGCTTAAAGTGCAAAAAGTTAAGATTTTATTTTATGTTCTAGCATTCTCTCGCATTTTGCATTTCCCCACTCTCAAAACTTTTGAGTTCTTTGCTAATGCACGCAAAGTTTCTTGGGGAATGAATTTTTTTTTTTCGAGAAGGCAATTAAAATGCATTAAAATATACATTTTTTCTTCCATTTTATAGATATATTATACCATTACCATATCCATTTAGTGCCTTCGTAGGGGTATTTAAAAGAAAATGAAAATGGAAGGGAATGTTTGTTTATGTTGTTTTCTTTCTCTTAAAATAAAACATTTAAAGTGACCCCACATTGCCACCTGTTGTTCTTTAGGTAGCAGCCTGCATTGTGAAATGTAACCCCATTTGTAGCACTTACTTGGTAATCTGAAAAAGTGTGGATCTGGATTAGGGTGATCCAATCCTATTTTACTTTGAAAAACTGGCACAAAAGTAAAATGGACTACCTGATCCTGGATAGCAAAACACTGGATTTCCAAATCTAGATCATTCTTATCCAGATGAAACTTTTTGAACAACTGGGCCCAGCAGCATTACAGTATACGCCAGCCAGAGGATCATCTTCTTATCTGTAGATACTGACATAGACACTGCGTGAATGCAAAGATTTTCCACAAACTCTCTGACTCAAATAGAAACTATAATACAGCAACTGTATAACAGTACATTTGGTCACATATTGAATGGCCAGAATGCTCCTCAATGACCTCAACGCACGTTGCACCATCAGCCATGTCTCTGCCTTTGCCTCTCCCATGTCAGCCATTTTTGAAGTATCGGCCAATGAGGCAGTTGTTGAGCTCTATGCTTGTCCTGTATCGGCCAAGGAGGCAGTTTTTGAACTCTCTGCCTACACTGTCATAACCAAGGATGCTGTCTCGTAACCATCTGCCCATGTTATCCAGTTCTTCGGCCCTGTCTTCGCTGACTCCACCTAGCAGCTCGGATCCATCTTGGGCTTCTAGTTCGCTAGCTCTGCCGTGGTGTGTCGACCCTCTGGCTCCACCTCGAACCCCCAAGCCTGTCACCCCACCTTGGCTGCTCCGTCATCCTTCTGGCTCCACTGGGCTTCCTCGTCCTTACAGCTTCGCCTTGGTCAGTCATTGCTCTGCCTTAGCCATGGACTTCCAGGCCTTTGTCTGTGCCTCATCCCTGTACTCCTTTAGTTCCGTCGGGCTCCTCCTTCCCTTTGGCTCCACCTCTGTCCTCAGTCGCACTGGCTCCACCTCAGTCCTTCAGCATCCTGGCTTCACCTCGACTCCACTGCCTTGGTTTTTGTGTACTTTCAAACACATTTCGGTAGCACTTTATTTTACAGTTCTGTTTCACATGCATATACTATATACATATTGTAGTAAGTACAATAACTGGGAAATAACTAGGTACTATTCCTGAACCTATCCCTAAATCTAATCATGTAGTTACCTTATATTATTCAGTACTTTCTTGGTTCATTGTGAGTACACTGAAAGTGTAAATACTGTGAAATAAATTGCAACTCACATTTCTCTGCCTATATTAAGCAGAAACAGAAGAAATTATTTAAAAAAAAATTTTTTAAATATATTAAAATAAATAAATAAATAAATAAATAAAAATCTAACTAAATGCAGAACGTTTTCTGTGATGGGTAGGTTTAGGAGTAGGGGTAGTGTAGGGGGATAGAATGTACAGTTTGTACAGTATAAAAACCATTATGCCTATGGAATTTCCTCACTAAGATAGCAAAACAAACCTGTGTGTGTACGTGTTTGTCAGATTACATGTTACAAATTGTGCCTGTGTTGACCTGCACCTGATGAGAGCATCAGCTCAGCTTATTTGCAACCCAACGCTATTTTGTGCTGTTCTTGGTAGATTGCGTTGGTCATTATGTAAATGATTTGACTGCATCTGTGTTAGCAGTACATCACATACAAAACTTGCCACTCCCATCGGCTCATTTGTGGAATTGCGCTCTCATGCTAATTTGCCCCGTTTAGTAAATCTGATCCTAAATGTGTAATTATTTATTGTAAAAAAAAAAAAAATATATATATATATATATATATATATATATATATATATATATATATATATATATATATATATATATATATTTTAATGACATTACATATTACATATTAAGGGCCAGATTTACTAACATTTTGTGTAAACGCAAACCATCTTTTGGCGTCAAAAAAAAAAAAAAAAAATCTATAGTCAGGATTTACTAAAGACAAATGGGAGGAGAGTACTTAAATGAATCATGCAACATGATTTACTAAGGTGTGCACCATTACTTAATGCCCCCCAAAAGCATGTCTTAATCTGCTGTATTTTTGTACGTGCAGGTATTTTTATATTACAAAAATGAATTTGAGTAGAAAAATAACTGAAAAATTATTTTCTAATTAGATTTAGAAGTTAATTGCAAAAATGTCTTATGTGCACTTAACATGTTTATATAAAAAAAAATATTATTATTTGAGTGTTGATGATTATATCTAAAAATAACTAGCTACTGAATTTAATAGTTTGGGCTCTGTTATTAATTGTAACGTCTCGGTTACGTATGTAACCCTCGTTCCCTGAAGGAGGGAACGGAGACGTACGTCAGTAGTGACCGACGAATTGGGATATCGCTTAGAGAGCCCTATCAGCTTTGTGTGAACTAAAACAGGCCAATGGAATTGGCGTGCGATATTTGCATAATGCGCACCGCCCCCGACAGGTGTATATAAATAGGAAGCGGATGCAATCGCACTCTGTTTTTCGCTGAGGAGACAGCTGGTGTCCGCACAACAGCGAGGGTACAGAAACTGTGGCGACGGGACGTACGTCTCCGTTCCCTCCTTCAGGGAACGAGGGTTACATACGTAACCGAGACGTTCCCTTTCAGTCGGTCACGTTCGACGTACGTCAGTAGTGACCGACGAATTGGGATCCCAACTAAAGCGCCACAGTTACGAAACCCCTTCCAGTGCCCAGCGCAAGCTCGGCTACCCATAGCACCAGCTGGAACGGTGAAGGGGCGAGCTTACGCCGAGAGAGTCTACTGCTGTCTTACCGAATACCCACTAAGTAAACTAGACTACACTGGGGAAGCGAACCCGAAGGGACGCTGCGGAGGCCACTACCTACCCAATGGGGGAGGAGTTTACGTGGAGAATACACATATGGACTGGCCCGGGGGGCAGTACACATATGGGGTCCCTGGGATGGCTCCACCTGGGTAGGGGGAGACTCATCTGACAGGTGACAGCAGAGCTGGCTCTGCTAAGGGAAAGACACGGGCTCGCCGTAGGGAGTTTAGACCCGTGGACAATTACACATATGGGACCGCTCACGTAGAGGGGTCACGACATATGGGCCCCAGCCAACAGACAGCGTCAGCGACGGATGTAGGCCTGGCATCAGACACTCCGCAATGTCCGAGCCGAAGGGGGAGGCGGAGGAGCTCGACAGGGTTCGCCAAGCGGGGAACACGACTGGAGTAAAAGTATGCACGTATCCGGCCAGGGGGCGGGAATGGCATTGCAAGCCGACACTTAGAGCGGGTACAACACGTCTACCGACTAGTAGATGCGAGTACACGTGAAGATACCGGCTCTACACGTAGGCTATAAAACCTAGCGAACGTGTTAGGTGTCGCCCAGCCCGCAGCTCTACAGATATCTGTCAGCGAGGAGCCATGAGCCAGCGCCCAGGAAGAGGCCACCCCTCTGGTGGAGTGGGCTCTCAACCCGAGCGGGCAAGGCACGCCCTGGGACTCATACGCCAAGGCGATGGCATCCACTATCCAGTGGGCCATCCTCTGCTTGGAGACAGCCTTTCCCTTCTGCTGGCCTCCGTAACAGACAAAGAGCTGATCTGATGTCCTGAAGCTTCGCGTTCTGTCCACGTACACACGCAGAGCGCGGACGGGACAGAGCAAAGCTAGGGCTGGGTCTGCCTCCTCCGAGGGCAGTGCTTGCAGGTTCACTACCTGATCTCTGAAGGGAGTGGTAGGAACCTTGGGCACGTATCCAGGCCGGGGTCTCAGGATGACGTGAGAATCACCGGGCCCGAACTCTAGGCACGCTTCGTCGACCGAAAACGCATGCAGGTCCCCTACCCTCTTCAGGGAAGCCAATGCAACCAGAAGGACAGTTTTTTGGGACATAACCTTCAGGTCGACTGATCGCAAAGGCTCAAAGGGATGACCCCGGAGAGCTGTGAGAACCAGGGTCAGATCCCAAGAGGGTACGGAGGAAGGGCGAGGAGGATTCAGTCTCCTTGCCCCCCTCAGGAACCTGACGATCAGATCGTGTTTCCCCAGGGACTTACCCTCAACTGCGTGGTGATGTGCAGCGATAGCGGCAACATACACCTTCAGGGTGGAGGGAGACAGCCTTCGCTCCAACCCTTCTTGCAGGAAGGAAAGCACAGATCTGACCGAGCATGATCGGGGGTCCTCTCGGCGAGAGGCGCACCATTCGACGAACAGGTTCCACTTCAGCGCGTAGAGACTCCTAGTGGAAGGAGCTCTAGCGGAAGTGATGGTGTCTACGACCGCTTGCGGGAGATCACTCAGAACCTCCGCATCCCGTCCAGGGACCACACGTGGAGGTTCCACAGATCGGGACGCGGGTGCCACAGGGTGCCCCGTCTCTGAGTCAGGAGGTCCTTCCTCAGAGGAATCGGCCAGGGAGGGGCTGTCGCGAGGAGAATGAGGTCTGAGAACCAGGTCCGAGTGGGCCAGTACAGAGCCACTAACAGAACCTGCTCCCCGTCCTCCCTGACCTTGCACAGGAGTTGTGCGAGAAGGCTCACTGGGGGAAACGCATATTTGCGTAGACCCGGGGGCCAGCTGTGTGCCAGGGCATCCGTGCCGAGCGTGCCGCCGGTCAGGGAATAGAACCACTGGCAGTGGGCAGTTTCCGGGGAGGCAAACAGGTCTACCTGGGCCTCGCCGAAACGCTGCCAAATCAGCTGAACCGCCTGGGGGTGGAGCCGCCACTCGCCCGCAAGTGGAGGCTGCCGTGACAGCTCGTCGGCCGCACGGTTGAGCACACCTGGGACATGAGTGGCCCGAAGGGACCTCAGATGCTTCTGACTCCACAACAAGAGATGGCGGGCGAGTTGCGACATGCGACGGGAGCGTAGACCACCTTGATGGTTGATGTACGCAACGGCCGCAGTGCTGTCCGAACGGACCAGTACATGCTTGTCTGACAACAGCTCCTTGAAGTGGGCCAGAGCAAGACGTACTGCTAGCAACTCGAGGCAATTGATATGCCAATGCAGCTGAGGCCCCGTCCAAAGACCCGACACTGCATGCCCGTTGTACGTGGCCCCCCATCCCGTGGCAGAGGCATCTGTGGAGACCACAGCATGCCTGGACACTTGTTCCAGGGGTACTCCGGCCCGCAGGAACGAAGGGTCGACCACCGGACAAGGGTGCGGCGGCAGCTCGGTGTCACGGGGACACGGAGCGTGCAGCGCTGCCACGCCCATCTCGGGACCCGGCCGCAGAGCCAGTGTTGAAGCGGTCTCATATGGAGCAATCCGAGCGGCGTGACCGTGGCTACAGATGCCATATGCCCCAGGAGCCTCTGAAAATCTTTCAGTGGAGCCGCTGTCCTGCGCTTGAGCGAGCTCAGGCAGTTCAACACCGACTGGACGCGCGCCTCGGTGAGACGCGCAGTCCGTGCGACCGAGTCTAGCTCGAGACCGATATAAGAGATCCTCTGCCCGGGGGCGAGTTTGCTCTTGTCCCAGTTGACCCGAAGACCCAACCGGCTGAGGTGAGCTAAAACCATGTCCCTGTGTTCGCACAACTGCTCTCGCGAGCTGGCCAGGATCAGCCAGTCGTCGAGATAGTTGAGGATACGAACGCCCTGTTCCTTGAGGGGAACAATGGCCGCCTCCGCAACCTTCGTAAAGACGCGGGGGGACAGGGCCAGCCCGAAGGGTAGGACTTTGTACTGATATGCCCGACCCTCGAACGCAAACCGCAGGAAGGGTCTGTGTCGAGGCAGAATCGAGACATGAAAGTACGCGTCCTTCAGGTCGATTGCTGCAAACCAATCCCGGGGACGGACGCATTCGAAAATGCGCTTCTGCGTGAGCATCTTGAACGGCATCTTGTGGAGATACCGGTTCAGGACGCGCAGATCCAGGATTGGCCGTAGCCCATCGCCCTTTTTCGGTACAATGAAGTAGGGGCTGTAAAACCCCGACTTCATATCGGCTGGAGGGACCGGCTCGATTGCATCCTTCGCCAGGAGGACAGCAATCTCCGCCCGGAGAACAGGTGCACTGTCCAACGACACCTGAGTGAAGTGGACACCCCTGAAGACCGGGGGACGCCGGGCGAACTGAATCGCATAGCCGAGTCTGATAGTGCGAATGAGCCAGCGGGACGGGCTGGGAAGCGTGATCCACGCCTCCAGACTCCGAGCCAGCGGGACCAAAGGCACCACAGACGCACCGGGGGTGGGGCAGCAAGGTAGAGTGGGACCCAACTCGGACGGCATGGGAGCGGCCCGGAGTGTGGTCGAACTCTGGGAGGCAGCAGTGCGTATGGGAGACGGCGCACGGGGCGCGGGCTGCACCATCACACTGCCACCTGCTGGCGAAATGGGAGGGGGCTGCGAGTGGCGAGGCGGGGCCTGGCACACTGGCAGGCGCACCCTGTTGTGACCTTGAGTTTGAGGAAACTGCTCTTTTTGTGATAAAGTGGGTACCGCTGGACTCCGGGGAGCCAGCGGCGGTAGATGGACAGACATCACAAATTCTCCCCGGCCCTCCTCCGGGGGTGGGAGAGAAGGTGGAAAACTCTCCCGAAGAGCAAGATCCTTCCCCTCCAGGTTGCCCGTCTCAGGGCCGTGAACTTCCTTTTGCGTTTGCCACCTGGCTTGGCTGAGACGGGCTGGGCACCACGTCCGCGACCGGCACCCTGCTGCTTGGCTGGTGTAGGCTGCTGCTTTGCCGAACCAGCAGGGGCGGAGGACGACGCGGGTGGGTGGAGGCAGCAGCGGACCGCCGTGGCATGACGTGTTTGATAGCCTCAGCCTGCTTCTGTGCGGCGGAGAACTGTTGGGCGAAGCTCTCCACCGCGTCGCCGAAGAGGCCGACCGGGGACACGGGGGAATTCAGGAACCGCTGCTTGTCGGTTTCCCGCATGTCCGCCAAGGTCAGCCAGAGATGGCGTTGCTGGACTACCAGGGTAGACATCGCATGACCAACAGCGCGTGCTGTCACCTTCGTCGCCCGGAGGGCAAGGTCGGTGGCAGCGCGCAGCTCCCCAAGCAGTTGTTGGTCAGGCCCTTCCTGGGGCATCTCCGACAGCGCTTTTGCCTGGTACACCTGCAAAAGGGCCATCGCGTGCAGGGCGGAGGCAGCCTGCCCACAGGAGCTGTAAGCCTTCTCAGTCAGACCGGCTGAGAACTTACAGGCCCGGGACGGGAGGCGCGGCTCACCACGCCAGCCGGTGGCCGTTGGACACAGCTGCATCGCAACGGACCGCTCGACTAGCGGGATCCTCGCGTACCCCCTGGCTTCTCCGCCATCCAGGGAGGAGAAGGCGGACGAGGGACCGGGCCTCGCACGAACACTATAGGGTGTTTGCCAAGACCTGGTCACCTCATCGTGCACTTCCGGGAAGAAAGGCATTGGGGCGGGACGCTGGACCTGACCAGCGCGACCCCCCCCAAGTACCAATCATCCAACCGAGATGGGCCGGGGCAGGGTGGAGGGTTCCACTCGAGCCCGACACACAAGGCGGCCCGGGAAAGCACAGCCGTCAACTCGGGATCCGACTCGGCCACCGCTACCGCCCCGGAGGGCGGCAGCGCATCCGGGTCCTCCTCCCCCGAGGACTCAGGCTCACCTTCCGACGCAGAGATCGACATCTGCTCCGCCGCGGGCGCACCAAAGGTAACGGCTGGACAGTCCGTAGAGGGCCCAGCGGAAACCAACGGTGGCACAATGGGTTGCGGTGCTGATGAGGCGGCAGGGGCCCGCGGAGCGTTTCCGCTCGGCGGGGAAGCCCTGACCGTAATCCTCAGGTCGCCCTTCCTATACGCCGCCGATCCGTCATTCCGCCCGGGGCCGGAAAAAACGGTCGAACGGGGCATAGGGGAGGGGGCCCCCGCTTCCTGAGACCTCAGGAAGGAGAGCCTAGACCTCAGCACCGCGATAGTCATATTCCCGCAATGGGAACATGAACCATCCACAAAAGCTGCTTCAGCGTGCTGAACGCCCAAACACGAGATGCAGCGATTGTGCCCATCAGCAGGGACCAGGGAACGACCGCACCCAGTAACGCACAGACGAAATGACATACTGTCAGGGTTCGTCTGTAAAGCTCTTTTAGAAGGGGAAAGATCAGCTCACTTGTGCTGAAGCACACAGGGAGTGACGCGATGCGCTCAGGTACACCACTCCCTGAACACACCGAGGAACCGGCCCAAATCGCAACACGCACACACACTTTTAGAGTGTTGCTGTTACAAACAGCAGTTGAGAGCTTATAGCTCGGCTCCTCGGAAACTCGCGACCTCGCTGGAGTGCCTTCACTACCAACACGGACAGCTCGCTGTAAATCCTCTTCTGAGGCAGTTTTAGTTTTAAACAAAAAGTCTGAATAAGGACACCAGTGTATGGCTCCGAAGCGAAAGACAGAGTGCGATTGCATCCGCTTCCTATTTATATACACCTGTCGGGGGCGGTGCGCATTATGCAAATATCGCACGCCAATTCCATTGGCCTGTTTTAGTTCACACGAAGCTGATAGGGCTCTCTAAGCGATATCCCAATTCGTCGGTCACTACTGACGTACGTCGAACGTGACCGACTGAAAGGGAACCTTTAATATTGGAGTAATGTGCAATAAAGGGATCCCTGTATATAGTTTACAGCATTAGCTGAGATAGCTTTATCCTTAGCTTTATCCTTAAGAAAATGGTAATTATAATTGAATTTATTTGAAAAGTTACAATGATCTGTGCAGTATGATTTGCCATGTCAGTGAAAAACTTGGCCTTGTGCTAAAAATTATACTATAATAACCTGATGATTCTGTTTTGTGCCACCAGTAATTAGAGGAAACAGATGAGACCTCAACTGTGCTGTAATCCAGTATAAGGGATTGGACACATTATTTCCAGGTGTTTCAGTTTGAGCTGTGAAATACATTATCACCATGGCGATAGAGCTAAGAAGGGGAATGACATTTATTGGGGTGTATGTAGTGGCCTATGACCAGAAACACAGAAACCACCATGCTTCACATCACAGTGCCTGCACTTTTCTGTTTTAAATCATGTCAATCATGCAAATAATCCTTGTAAAATCACATTCCACATTGTCTGGAGGTATGAAAAATTATGTTTCTGAACTGTCCGTCCAGTTGATTCTTTTTATAGTCAAAATATTATATTCATAAATCTTTTTAAAACTGATTGGAATTAGTTTGAGTTAACAATAGCTTTCATAAAGCTTTCATTTAGATTGTCAAGGTGCAAAAGTTATTTTTGCATTCACATTACAAACACTAACAAAGTCAGTTTAAATCATGTTTTTTATATTAGCAAGGAACTGAATCCTATCATAGAGAACATTATATGCAGTTGTTCAATTTGCGTATATAGTAAAACCAAGAATTAAGGTAGAAAAAGAGTTTGAACCAAAGCATCTTTTTTTTGTGATTGATTAATTGATTGATTGATTTTACATATAATGTTATTAAAATAACTTATTTTAGTGTCAAAATGTTTGAGTCTTTTTATTTCATATTGATGGAGCAAGATAAATTGTATAAAAATAATTATAGTGTAGTAATTTTTTTTTTTTTATATATATAAAACTAACAGATTAACTTTTGTGTGTGTGTTTGTGTGTGTGTGTGTGTGTGTGTGTGTGTGTGTGTGTGTGTGTGTGTGTGTGTGTTATATAAAACTCAAATTAAAATGTAATTTTTTTTTTTTTTTTTTTTTTTTTAATTAGGCAAAGGTGTGGGGTAAAATGCCTCCTGTCTGGAAGGATTTGGATTCTGAATTATGCCTTTTGATTTTTTCTAGCGCTTTTATTACAATACAACCACGTTTTGGCTGATAAATTGTTGCGTTTTAACCAACATAGCACATCTATTATGTGGGTATTTGATTACCTTCTATGTTGACCCCAGTTCTTTAGGATGGGTCATAAATGTCTGATATTATTTTGACGAGAACAGGAGCCCCACAAAGTACAGTTTTAACACCGTTTCTATTTGCATTGTATACCTCTGACTATAGGCACACATATAGAGATCTGTTTGTCTACAAAAGTTTTCAGATGATACTGCTTTTGTGGGTTTAATTAATGTATCAAAGTAATGATATGGACTATAGAAAAGATGTTGAGTTCTTTGTTACATGGTGTGATGAAAATTTCCTAAAATTGAATGTGGAGAAGACAGAGGAGTTGATCATTAATTTTAGAAGAAATAAAGAAGTGATACTACCAGTGACAATTAAAGGTCAGAAAATAGAGATTGTTCAGTCTTATAAATATCTTGACATTCATTTGGACAGTAAATTAAACTGGAAGAAAAATAGTGAGGCTGTTTTTAAGAAGGCACAATTCAAGATAATTCTTTTTGAGAAAGTTGAGTTCCATTGGCATTAGAAGCTTCTTTATGTCTTCTATATGGAACCCCGGTCAGTGTTATGTTTCATGCAGTGCTCTGCTGAGGATGTAGTATCACTGTAGATGACAAAAATAGGATTAAAAAAAATTGGATTAGAAAGGCTGGTTTGGTTATTGGCCTTATTCCTGATTCACTTGAGGTCATTGTGGAAAATAGAACAAGGGCACAATTAAAAATGATTCTGTCTTACGAAGGTCATCCACTACACTTTATTTTTAGTGGACTCAAAGTTCATTTAGGGTGCTTTCACACCTGCCTCATTTAGTTCGGTTGAATCGTACCAGAGTTCGTTTGCCCCTTTGGTGCGGTTCGTTTGGGCAGGTGGGAAAGCAGCAATCGCACTCGGGTGTGCACCAAAAGCGGACCAAACAAGCGTACCAAGACCTGCTTGAAGAGGTGGTCTCGGTATGCTTTCAAACGAACTCTGGAGCGGTTCGCTTGAGATGTGAAAGCAATCGACCCAGTTAACGGACCAACGAACCAAATTATATCATTTTCATAACGGAAAATATGATATAAAAATCAGTAATGTCTGATTCTGTGAGTGAGCACATTATTTACAATATCTGAAAGCCAACGAGCGCCTCTGGTGTGTAATTACACTTCTCCGTGCGAGAATGCTGTCCCGACGAAGTCTCAGAAGTCTCCCGCTCTGCTTCATTATAAAATTCAAATGGTCTCTCTCGACAGACACACGGACAACAGGTCGCCTACTAGACAGCGCTGGGAAATCCAGAGATGGAGAGAGAGAGAAAGAGCGCGGGTTTGAATTTGCCGCAGCAAATATGAATTAACTGCGGGAGAGACGGCTACATTTATAAAGTGTTTGTGTGTGTCTCGACAGTTACAAATAAAGCCACAATAAGCTCATGGAGCTAGCTTGTCAATCAATATTTTGATGGATGACGCAGCGAAAACTCTGACCAATAAGAGGACACACAGTAAAATCCCCAGTGTTAAATTAACACCCAAAGTGTACATATGAGTCCATCTTGCCGGGTGTTAAAAAGTGTTAAAGTTAATGAGATAATTGATTGATGATTGAGTGATGATTGACAATTAGTGGTGACACCTGATGTTAATAAGCAGAATCATTGAGAGAAAAAAGAAAAAAAGAGGAAAGAGAGAAAAAAGGTGTTAATTAATGTTTTATGGAATGTTTCATTTCAAGTCACCATGAAAGATGTCAGCGTTTGCTTTAGTTGGGCTCTTGACTCTTTACCTTTTATTATTAATTTTTCTCTGGCTGCTCCAACTTTGTGTTTGTAAAGCACATTTGTTATGGTCAGAGAAAATATGATCTGGTCACAATATAATTTGATGATGATATAATCATCATGTGATGGCCTGATGTCGTTTAGAGTCTAAATCTTTGACTGTGTGCTTGATGTGTAGCTTTAGTATTAATGATTGTAGTTCTGTGATTTTACAGCTTGAGATCCAACAGCAGTATGACTTTTTTTTTTTCTTCCTTTTTTTAAGAATACTACATTATGCACTGAAGCTTCAGTGTTTAAACACACACAGACATCAAGAATCAGCATATGATTCTCAAGAACGGTGACGATAAATAAATACAAAATACTGACAAACAGATCAACTCTGAACATCACAAAACAAGCTACTGTCACAACAAAACAACAGAAAAATAAAAGCAAACATGAACAATCTACGAAAATTACAGGACAATTCAGCTGCATAATTTATTCATGCAGGACAATTCAGCTGGATAATTTATTCATGCAGCAATGCATGATGGGAGCCATGGATGAGTTTTGATTGGTGGCTCCCATCATGCACTGCAACATGAAGCACTTTGTTTGATTGTCACCATTGTTGAGGGTCATATGCTGATTCTTGATGTCTGTGTGTGTTTCAAAAAAACAAAAAAAAAACCCTTCAGATCATAAAAGCTCTGCTGGATCTCAAGCGGTAACAGAGATTTACTATAAAGAAATAATATAACATCTATATCACCAGTTAATACTGGATGTCACCAATGAATCTGGCCATTTCACAGTGAGAAAACACAACCATAATGTAAACCTAAATTGATCAACTTTGGCTTACAGCACTTTTGGGAAACACAGCTCAAATCAGATCATAGTTTTTCTAGCCATAACAAATGTGCTCTACAAACACAAAGTTGGAGCAGCCAAAGATTAATATTAATAAATAGAGTCAAGAGCCCAACTAAAGGAAATGCTTTTCACCATCATGGTGACTTCAAACTAAACTTTCATTACAACATTAACATCTAAACATCTGTTAATTCTCAATAAGAACTTTTGTTGATGTATTACAGAAATAAAATCAAACTGGTTAATAATAAGTGTAATAATGTTTAATGGCTGGAAGTCAGTTGTAGTTGTTGTGTCTCTCTCTTTTTCTCTTGTTGTTTCTTCAATGATTCTGCTTATTAACATCGACAATGTTAAATTGTCAATCATCACTCAATCATCAATCAATTATCTCATTAACTTTAACACTGCTTCAGTGTTACTTTTTAACACCCGGCAAGATGGACTCATATGTACACTTTAGGTGTTAATTTAACACTGGGGATTTTACTGTGCAGTTGTACTCTCATGTGACTTGCCTGAATGCATTTTGGTACGCTTTGAAATGTTGCCATGTGAAAGCGAACCAAACCAAGAAGAAAATGCAACATTGTAACAAATTTAGTCCCTGTTTCGGAACAAAACAAGCGATCCATAGGTGTGAAAACACCCTTAGTGAAGGATTAGTGATGCCTTAGTGTTCTACAGAGCGATTTAGGGTGCTTTCACACCTGCCTCATTTAGTTCGATTGAATTGTACCAGAGTTCGTTTCCCCCTTTGGTGCGGTTCGTTTGGGCAGGTGTGAAAGCAGCAATCGCACTCCGGTGCGCACCAAAAGCGGACCAAACAAGCGTACCGAGACCTGCTTGAAGAGGTGGTCTCGGTACACTTTCAAACGAACTCTGGAGCGGTTCGCTTGAGATGTGAAAGCAATCCGACCCAGTTAACGGACCAACGAACCAAATGATGTCATAATTCATAACGGGAAATTTGATAAAAAAGCGGTAGTGTCTGATTCTGTGAGTGAGCACATTATTTACCAACGAGCGCCTCTGTTGTGTATTTGCACTTCTCCGTGCGAGAATGCTGTCCCGACAAAGCCTTTCCCCACTCTGCTTCATTATAAAATGTATATGGTCTCTCTCGACACACTGACAACAGTTTGCCTACTACTAGACAGCGCTGGGAAACCAGAGACGGACCGAGAGAGAAAGAGAGAGAGCGCGTTTGAATTTGCCGCAGCATTAATATATGTAGTATAATTTAAAAGCGGGAAAGACGGCTACATTTATAAAGTGTTTGCGTGTGTCTCGACAGTTACAAATAAAGCCACAAAAAACTCATGGAACGAACTTGTCAATCATTATTTTGATGGATGATGCAGAGAAAATTCTGACCAATAAGAGGACAGTTTTACTCGCATGTGACTTGCCTAACGCATTTTGGTACGATTTGAAATGTTGCTATGTGAAAGCGAACCAAACCAAGAAAAAAAAGCAACATTGTAACAAATTTAGTCCCTGTTTCGGAACAAAACAAGCGATCCATAGGTGTGAAAACACCCTTAGAAGGTATTCCGACTGCAGTTATTTTTTTTTTTTGTAACGAAATTGTGTAATTCTTTGATTGGATTGATTGTGTTGTTGTTTTTAATGTTCAGTTGTCTATTTGTGTTGTTGTAATGTGCAATGGTGGCAAATGAGTTTCCCCATTTCCCCCATTTTCCCCATTCAGTTTTCTAATCTAAAGTTTTCTAATCTAATCTAATCTAATCTAATCTAATCTAATTAAAAGCCACTTAAGTGTACTTAAATTAAAAGTTTTACTCTACAATATGATTTTAATAATATTTTGTCATGCTTTAAAGAAGTAAACTTATTTTGATGTGTCAACTAACATCCAAAACAATATGCAATATTACATTCAAAGTTAATATATTTTAAATGTACTAAATTGCAACTTCTCCATTACATAAAGGTTACAATAGAAATGCCATTAAAGTCTATTTTAGTTTTCTTTAATTGCTTCTCAGTTCATTCAGCAGTACATTTTACCATATTTCAAAGACAATGGAAGTAATTATACACAAAGTATAGATAAAGATGTATTTAAGAGGGTCAAAAACACTCTGAAGTTCAAGTAATTGCATTTAATATAAATTTAAATTATAATACATTTTCATATAGTTACAATTATCATGCAATTAAGTGTCCGAAAACCTTACATTCAGTTCAAACTTAAGTTTATTAATACATACTATACTAATGCATATAATATTTTTACAAGTAAGTCTACTTCTTTTTCACAAGGGAGGATATATGTTTCATTTCCAGGATATTTATTATTAGGCATACTTATACATTTCATCTAAGTCACATGTATGGAAATGATTCAATTTCATGTCATTGTCTTCTGGTGTGTAAGTTTGAGCTCCTCCTCAAGCAGTTTGCGGGGTTCAAAAAGGGAGACTCCTAAAACAGGGTGTTTAGTCATTGTGTCAGTTATTTGTAATATGTTGTGAGTTGAGATGTGGCTGGTTTGAAGCTGCTTCAAACAATAGCTCATTTCTGCGAGCCCTTCACACTCCCTGAGCGTCCGTAGGTGCTAACAGACTGATAGGCAACTATTGTTCTATTGCTGAATTGGAGGAAGAATCACAATTCTCATGTTTTCTTTTTACCCCCACTGTACATCCGTTCCTCCCTTTTTTCCTTGATTTTATTACAGTCTGCATAGGTTCATTTCTTCGAGACCCATATTGTAAAAAAGTTGTATTTTTCCCTTATGTCAATTCCAACATCTCAAGTGCTTTTTAACAAAAAAAAAAAACTTAATTCTTACCCAGCAGCAGGCACCTTTAAAAGGTTTATTTTTACGACGGATTAATATTTTTCATTTTGTTATTAAAGTTACATTTCTTATGGGTTACACTTTATTTTGATGGTCCACTTTAGACATTCTACTAACTACAAGTATAACATTGCAACTACATGTCAACTAACTCTTATTACAGTATTAGTAGACTGTTAGTTTAGGGTTCGGGTTAGTAGAATCAGTTGATATAGTTGCAAAGTTACTATTCAAATAAAGCATTACGTTTTTGTTTTTTATTTTGTCTTCATAATTTATTTCTGCTTTTTTTAAATGCCTTTTTATGTATAGATTTTACTATTTTACACTTGTCCCAAAATTCCAGTCTTAAATGATTTAAATACGTCGTAAAAAAAAAATCTAAAAATGTATCTAAAATCTAAAAAAAAAACTATCTAAAAATGTGAATTAAACAAATGTCAGTATTTATTGATATAATTATTTATATTTTTAAACTCAAATTATGACCCAAAAATTTGCCCCTATAAATAAAGTCTCTTACTAAGGAAAGAACAGTGTAAATGAAGAGCATGAGATGAAATATAATACATCTTATTTATGAATGAAGGGGGAGGAGGGGTAATTTCCAATCAATTTCCAATCATTATTTAACTGTATATTTGTTATGTAAAATGCTAGCTATTAAATTAGACTTAGCAAGACAAAGAAGTGTAATTTTATTCCAAAAGTTTGAAACTTCATTTCGATTACAGAATGCTATTAAACACAATAAACGGTTAAAAATGTGGAAATGTTATTTGTTTATGACTTTCAAAAAATGGCAGAACTGTTGGACATTAATAGCAGACTAATTTATTAAACTATTGAGAGTGTGAGAAGTCCACACCCTTAGCAGAAGGAACCCCTACCATAGGAGAGTTTGCATTTCTTTTGTTTCAGACTCAGTCCACTAAGTGGCAGTGTGACAACATGATTCACATGTTAAATTAAAACTGTACATAAGGATACTTGAGAGAAGATCAGTCATTTTTGCCAACACATACCACAGCCACAGGCAGTTAGGAAAAATGTGTAATAACATTCAGTTCTGACTGAAAGTGAACCTAATGAAGTGTCTGACAGTAAAACATGGTCTGTCTGTCTATCTATCTATCTATCTATCTATCTATCTATCTATCTATCTATCTATCTATCTATCTATCTATCTATCTATCTATCTATCTATCTATCTATCTATCTATCTATCTATCTATCTATCTATCTATCTATCTATCAACTTATAGCTACAACTTAAAATAAGTTTAAATCTACTTACACTACTAAATTAAGATTTCTTTAGCTTCATGTAGTTGCTAAAGTACACAACATACAGAAAAAATACTGCATACACTTAATTTCAAAGTGATGTTACTGTGTAATTACACAAATAAGTACTGAGTAATGATTAACTAGACGTACTTACTATAGGGTTAGGGTTTAGTTTAGGATTTGTTGCTTGTAATTATGCATAATCTACTCTTAATTCTACAGTAAGTGCATGTGACTACTGTACGTCATGTTAAAAGACAGTGTTACCAAATTAGTTCCCTCATTTAAGATCATGGCAACTCTTTTTTTAAAACAGGGGAACACATTAGTGCAATGCAGCCATGATTTACCTAAAACAAGGGAAAAAATTAAAAAGTGGTGGACGTGAATTCTTAATTCGTGGCCACTATATATATATATATATATATATATATATATATATATATATATATATATATATATATATATATATATATATATATATATATATATATATATATATATATATATGTAATGCGTGTACAGTACTTGCTGGTGAATTATTAATTCTAAATTGTCTGATGGTATGAAAAGTTAATGTAGATGGCTTAAAGGAGAGAGTGTGTAAATATCTAGAGTAGTGTGCATTTGTCTGTGAGTTTATGTGTGTGTACATTGGGGTGAGAGGAGAACTTCCAGATGTGGTGTGGGCAAATTGCCTGTTGGGACCAAAACACAGGAACTTCCTCTGACAGCAAAGATTAATCAAAACCTAGGGAATCTTTTCATGAAGTGCATAGGAAGACAGTGAGAGAGTAAAATTTCCCCTCCCATCTGAAAAATACAACGTTCGGTAAAGCTCACACTTTTTTTAACGATTGAAATACACATTAACTGCTTTTGTTGCTCATGTGATTTGTCATGATCTGTCCTAAGCTGACGTGTGAATGATGAATTTGGCCTTTGCTAATTTTCCCAAATGATCTCTTTAAATTCCACATTTTCTTTTCATGAACTTTATCTACTGCCTCCCAGTGATAAGCCAACAAGCAAAACAAGCAAGTATCCTATTGCCATATGAACATTTAAAGTAACAAATAAATATTAATAAGGCCAATTGCTTTCTAGATGCCCAAGCCTGATTTTTAGAGTTTGCACGTGTAATGACGATTCAGCAGAGTGAGGATCCATTTGCAGTTTTATTGAAGTAGC
The DNA here is from genome assembly GCF_018812025.1 of Megalobrama amblycephala. Taxonomy (NCBI): domain Eukaryota; kingdom Metazoa; phylum Chordata; class Actinopteri; order Cypriniformes; family Xenocyprididae; genus Megalobrama; species Megalobrama amblycephala. The sequence goes on from NC_063045.1 coordinate 28,178,951, forward strand.
AAACACAACAATGGCAAGAATGAGGCAGAGGCTGTTAAAAATAAATGTAAATTTACAGGTAATGGTCTGTATTTTTTATTTTTTTTTTTTTACAGATTTTTCCCATTTATCATTATACACTGAAATACCTGTTGTTTTATAGATATTTGCTGCAATTTAATTTTTTCACTATTAAATTTACAGGGAATTGCATGTATTTTAGTATTACATTAAATTTCCGTTTTTTTTAAAGAAATGTTCTGTATTTTTACAGAATAATGTGTAATTTTACATAAAATGTTGATTAATATTTTACAGATTTTTCCTGTAAAAATAGAAAAAAGGGAACGAATGTATAACTACAGAAATCAACAGTCATTCAACATGTTATTTCTTTCTTCCATTTAAGATGTGTTGGTTAAAGTTATTTTTTTATGGTTAAATGATAGTATTGGTAGCCTACATACAGTAGGTGTGTAGGCCTTCTAATATTATGCATTTTTTATTTTACTAATATTTTAACCTCATCTTGCAAATATGCTTATTTTGAAACTGCTGTTTGGCATTGACTTATTCTCCTCTAAATTTCCTGAACACATCTATTATTAATATGTACATTTTATGTTTTTCCAAAACGAGTTGCAAATGTGCATCTTTGTGTGTGTGTGTGTGTGTGTGTGTGTGTGTGTGTGTGTGTGTGTGTGTGCGCGCGTGCTCGACACAGATTCAAATTTGCCGCCGATTACTTTTCCGTTAGTCCCGCCCACAACAGTTCCCTGATCGGACCGTCAGAGCCGTACAGTGATGGAAGGGCAAGCAAGTTATTTTAATTTATTTCAGGCTACGCTTGTGGGTCGTGAGATTAACTTTATAGTGTAAAGCAATCGTAAAGAGCAGTCGTGAGCAGGAGAATTGATTTGAACACATCCGTCGATCCATTCTTCGGAACAGTGTGAGGAAAAACGAACACGTCCTTTCAGCGAGAAGACCACAGTGGATATCATACCAACTGATCACTGGCTGAGGTAAGAGTTTAATTCTACATGTTTGTGATATTTTATATCGTGTGGCTACACATTTGTATTGTTTATAGTTTCAAAGCTAATGTTAGTATTTCTAAACGGTGTTCAGACACATCGTAAGATAACTGCCATCTGTTTTAAACCAAGAAAGATTAGTTATTCATAAAGTCCATTCAAGTGTTTTTGTCTTCATTCAGATGTGATAGTACCGCCATTATTTCAATCTCTTTTGATACTCTGAATGATTAACACTCTTAATGTGGCTAACTGCCACTCTGCAGCCTGTACAACTTATATTATACAAACCCGATTCCAAAAAAGTTGGGACACTGTACAAATTGTGAATAAAAAAGGAATGCAGTAATTTACAAATCTCATAAACATATTTTATTCACAATAGAATATAGATAACATATCAAATATTGAAAGTGAGACATTTTGAAATGTCATGCCAAATATTGGCTCATTTTGGATTTCATGAGAGCTACACATTCCAAAAAAGTTGGGACAGGTAGCAATAAGAGGCCGGAAAAGTTAAATGTACATATAAGGAACAGCTGGAGGACCAATTTGCAACTTATTAGGTCAACTGGCTACATGATTGGGTATAAAAAGAGCCTCTCAGAGTGGCAGTGTCTCTCAGAAGTCAAGATGGGCAGAGGATCACCAATTCCCCCAATGCTGCAGCGAAAAATAGTGGAGCAATATCAGAAAGGAGTTTCTCAGAGAAAAAAATGCAAAGAGTTTGAAGTTATCATCATCTACAGTGCATAATATCATCCAAAGATTCAGAGAATCTGGAACAATCTCTGTGCGTAAGGGTCAAGGCCGGAAAACCATACTGGATGCCCGTGATCTTCGGGCCCTTAGACGGCACTGCATCACATACAGGAATGCTACTGTAATGGAAATCACAACATGGGCTCAGGAATACTTCCAGAAAACATTGTCGGTGAACACAATCCACCGTGCCATTCGCCGTTGCCGGCTAAAACTCTATAGGTCAAAAAAGAAGCCATATCTAAACATGATCCAGAAGCGCAGGTGTTTTCTCTGGGCCAAGGCTCATTTAAAATGGATTGTGGCAAAGTGGAAAACTGTTCTGTGGTCAGACAAATCAAAATTTGAAGTTCTTTTTGGAAAACTGGGACACCATGTCATCTGGACTAAAGAGGACAAGGACAACCCAAGTTGTTATCAGTGCTCAGTTCAGAAGCCTGCATCTCTGATGGTATGGGGTTGCATGAGTGCATGTGGCATGGGCAGCTTACACATCTGGAAAGGCACCATCAATGCTGAAAGGTATATCCAAGTTCTAGAACAACATATGCTCCCATCCAGACGTCGTCTCTTTCAGGGAAGACCATGCATTTTCCAACATGACAATGCCAGACCACATACTGCATCAATTACAACATCATGGCTGCATAGAAGAAGGATCTGGGTACTGAAATGGCCAGCCTGCAGTCCAGATCTTTCACCCATAGAAAACATTTGGCGCATCATAAAGAGGAAGATGTGACAAAGAAGACCTAAGACAGTTGAGCAACTAGAAGCCTGTATTAGACAAGAATGGGACAACATTCCTATTCCTAAACTTGAGCAACTTGTCTCCTCAGTCCCCAGACGTTTGCAGACTGTTATAAAAAGAAGAGGGGATGCCACACAGTGGTAAACATGGCCTTGTCCCAACTTTTTTTGAGATGTGTTGATGCCATGGAATTTAAAATCAACTTATTTTTCCCTTAAAATGATACATTTTCTCAGTTTAAACATTTGATCTATGTTGTATTCTGAATAAAATATTGAAATTTGAAACTTCCACATCATTGCATTCTGTTTTTATTCACAATTTGTACAGTGTCCCAACTTTTTTGGAATCGGGTTTGTATATTATATTATATTATATTATATTATATTATATTATTACCTATACAGGAAAGCAGATGAGAGTACAATATGAATAACATAATAAATTAAATATTCTGAGCTCATCTGCTTGCAAACACGTATAGTATGCATATATTAGTGTTATAATAATAATAAAAAATCTTACATGGCCTGAGTAAATTGTCATTACTGAATCATAAGATACATTGGATAGTCGGATATAAAATTCCAGATCAAAGAAGGTTGAGGTTTTGCATTGTCTCAGTAAAACATATGCTGGCATATATAAATAAATGTAATAGCCAACTAATTTTTTTTTTTTTTTTTTTTTTTTTTTATGATTTCAGGTCATGTGGAAAGACTGGAGATCTACAGCAGCATTGCAGTCCAGGTGTGGAAAGAGTACTATTCTTATACAACAAATTATTTGTTTACATCTTTTCATGTTGCTGTTCTGTACAGTATTTTTTGTTGTAATTGTAACTAGAATCATTCAGAAACATGGCTTTTCTTATCACTGCTATCCTGACACACATCTCTACTTTTCATTCCAGCCAGATGATCAACCAGTAGCTCCTCGCATCTCAGCCTGCTTGATGGAAATTTCTGACTTTCACCTGGATGACCTTTACCTTCAACTCCATCTTGCCAAGACAGAAGTGCTCGTGGTTTCAGCCACCCCTCCTTATGTGTTATAATCGATCAGTTAAACTTCATAGACCACAGTGCTGGAACTGCCCGATCTTGCATATTTGCCCAGTACAACATTGGAAAGATCAAGCCATTCCTATCGGAACATACTACACAACAGAACAACAACTGGCTCTGCAAGCCTGTAACTAAACTCTCTGCTTCAGACTTATACGCCCTCCAGAAGCTTGCTTTCTGAAAGTGAATAGCATCTTGTGGTGCCATCCCAAAGGGGCACAAACTCACTTTAACTGACCTTTACCTGGACTGTTCCATGCTGGTGGAATAACCTGACTAACTCAAACCATTTTCAAAAGACTGCTAAAGATGCATCTTTTTTGTGAACAATTGACCTGTTAATACTATCTTCTCTGTTTAACTGAATAATAATAATAATAATAATTTCTGTGCATACTGTGCTAGACTAACTGGAAATTGTCATTGTACTTATTGTTGCTTCCATTGTACTCCTTGTAGTCATTTTGGATAAAATGTAATTATATATGTATAAAATAACAGCAATATTACAGTACAAAAGTATACAGAAATTGTCTTTTAATGTAGATGTTCTATATACTGAGCTTGTATTTCCTATAATTTAAGTAATTTGACATACAATGTCTTATGTACAATGACTAATACTGTACATGTGCGTGTTCCTTTGAATGAATGTATTCTGTACTATATTTTGTTAATTTAACAGAAATTGGTTGTAAAGGTTGCTATTTTTATGCATTTCTAAGTAATTAATTTATAGATTGATTGAAGTTGTGAGTGGTTCTGTAAAAATAAAGATTAATACAGTAAAATGCAAATATTTGTTTTTGAATTTATGTGCTAATTGCATTTTTATAAATAATATCTTAGTTATTGTACATGGAAAATCTATATTTTAAAAGTAAATAACTGTAGATGGATAGAGCAGCTTTAATAAAATAACTCATAAAAACCTTAAATTTGCAGAGATTAACCTGAAAGTTAGTTGTTTTCTATGTAATCTGACATAATTTTTCGGTTTTTCCACGGTTTAATAAATGATTATCAACAGTAATATACTGTAATTCAATTACTTTTGACTGTAAAGTCTGTACTGTATTTTTACAGTTTTTTGCATGTAATTTTGTGAAATGGTTATTTGCTGTAATTTAACGGGATTTCTCTGAAAACTCTGCTGCCAGACTTTTTACCATTTTTTTACAGGATTTTTTTTTACAGTGAGGGACAGGCAGGGATCAGGCCAGGCGGCAAACAAAGTCCAAAGACAGGCAGAGATCAGGTATAGCAAACACAGGTATAGCAATCCACAATAAACGCTCAGACATGATCACAGGGGCAAATCAAGACTTCGCAACATGCGTGTGTGTGTGAGCTGCTTATGAAGTGTGTGTGTGTCATGTGGTGCAGGTGCATGCAATCAGTCCCAGGAATGAGGGCCTATGGGAAATGAAATCTGAATTGAAAACAGTCAATATTCAGGTGATGGCTCCGAAGGTGTGAGGAAGGAGATGCAGGAGCCTCACTTTTAATAGAGGACTTTTAATACAGCAGGTTACCATTGTGATGGTTTGGAGGTATTGCATACTGTACAGTTGTTGACGAATTGAATGGTGTCTGCAGACATTGTGGACCACCAAAATTGGTTCTTAAGAAGGTGTAGAGTAGCTGTGATACCTGGATGCCCGGAGCTGGAAACTGCATGAACTTGGTGTAGGAGCTTGTTGCGCAGAGGGTCAGGGACGAAAGTGCAGTCATGAGGACATTCAGGAGGTGGAAGGTTCTGGGCATGATCTCGGTCATGATATCCCAATTCACAGGAGCAACGAGCAGTTTTTTCAGGAATTATGTTTTCCTCAGACTCAGACATGTTAATTTTCTCAGTTTGTTGGGACAGAATGTCAGCTTTAGTGTTCTTGGATCCGGGTCGATAAGTGACTGTGAAATGGAATCTGGTGAGGAACATAGCCCATCGAATGGCATAACCAGGGTCTCATAGTGGCCAGTGGAAGTGGAGAATGCAGTTTTCCATTCATCACCCTCTCTGATGCAGATCAAGTTATATGCACAGTGAAGATCCAGTTTGGTGAAATACTTGGCCTGTCTAAGTTGTTCGAGGGCTGCAAGTACCAATGGTAAGGGGTATCGAAACTTGATGGTTATGTTGTTGAGACCATGATAGTCGATGCAGGGTCTGAGACTGCTGTCATTTTTTCTTCACAAAGAAGAACCCAGATGCTGCAGGTGATGTGGAAGGTCTGATGAAGCCTTTGGCGTGTTCTTCCTTGATGTATTTCTTCATGGTGGCGGATTCAGGCTGAGACGGGGAAATTCGACCTTTGGGAGGAGTGGTACCGGGTAATAAGTCGATTGCACAGTCACAGGAACGGTGAGGAGGTAATTCTGATGCTTTGGTTTTGCTGAAGGCCACTGCCAGGTCCAAGTATTCAGCAGGTACGCCGGAGTCATCTGTGTTCATTTCTTTGACAGAGATGGACTGTACAGATAAAGGGGTAACTTGACTCAAGCATTGTCCATAACAAGATGTGTCCCACTGAACGATTTGACCTTCCTTCCATGAGATGTGCAGGTTGTGCCTTCGTAGCCAACGGTAAGCTGAAGATGACTGGGTTGTTGGGTGAATGGAGGACATAGAGTCTGATAGTCTCTTGATGAAGTACTCCTGCTTGCATATGAATCTCCTCAGTGATGTGTGCCACTCTTCCTTCTCCTATGAGACAACCATCTAGCACCTTCACTGTCAAGTGAGAGTTGCATGAGATTAGTGTGATGTTATGTTGTTGAATAAAAGTACTGGACATGAAATTCCCAGCTGCCCCTGAATCTAACAGAGCATGAGTGGATACTGTCTTGCCATTGACTGTCATTTTCACAGGTATTCTAGTACAGGATGCAGAATGAGTTAATGGCGTTCTGGGACTCACCGATTTGGAGCTAAATGAGACTGGTCGGATCAGACATGAGATTTTAAGATGACTGGCTTGGCCGCAGTACAGGCATAGGTGATGCTGCAATCTTCTTTCTTCGGGGGTGAGAGGAGTATAGCCGAGTTGCATGGGCTCTAGACTAGGCATGGTTGGTGCATGGAGGAATTGTGTACGAACAGGGCGTCGTGATCGAATCAGATTATTGATCTGTATGGTTAGCTCAATGAATTCATTGAGTGTTCTCCCCTCGTCACGACAAGCTAGCTCAGTCTGGAGTTCAAGATTCAGTCCTTTTCTAAACAGCAGTTTTAACGTGTCATCAATCCACTCTGTTTGTGCCGTGAGAGTGTGAAAAGTCAAAGCATATTCTGCTGTAGTGTTTTTTCCCTGACACAGAGAGAGTAATTGGTCACCCGCACTCTTATCTCCAGCAGGATGCTCAAAAACTTCTCTGAAGCATTGTAGAAATAGGGGGAAAGAAGGGAATGTTGAGCCATCCTCCCTCCACACAGCGGTAGCCCAGTCTAAAGCTCTTCCGATCAACAGTGAACACACAAATGAGATTCTGCTTGAGTCCGTGGGATACAAAGTGGGCTGTTGATTGACAAAAACAGAGCATTGCAACAGAAACCCCTTACACTTAGCAGGGTCACCATCGAATTTTTCAGGGAACGCGTGCCGCGGGTTCACCGAAGAGGCAGGAATGATTGCATGGCTTGCTGAAGTGGTCGCTTGAGCAGCGGCGGCCTCAGTGGGTGTTAGACAGAGGCTCTGTAGCGTCTTGACGAGCTCCTCAGTAAGTGAAGTCAGCCGGTTGAGCTGGTGTATCACGAGCTGGTTGGCTTGGGCAGATAACTCCGTTGATAGATGCATAATGGCTGCTGGATCGTTGTTTGGCGAAGTCTTCTGTAATGACAATTCAGCAGAGTGAGGATCCATTTGCAGTTTTATTTAAGTAGCAAACACAACAATGGCAAGAACGAGGCAGAGGTGGTAACAAGGACAGGCAGGAATCAGGACAGGCGGCACACAAACAAAGTCCAAAGACAGGCAGAGATCATGGCAGGCAGCAAACGTACAAAGTCCAGGAACAGGCAAAGGTCAGGGCAGGCAGCAGAGAATCAAACACAAGGAACAGTCCAATCAAACACAGGTATAGCAATCCACAACAAATGGCTCCCTCCGGTGGTGCGAGGAAGGAGGAGCAGGAGCCTCATTTGTAATAGCACGTCACTGATGTGTAGGCTAGACGGTTCAAACTCCTACTACATCTAATTTTATCATGTAGGAACTTACCTATATTTTTAGTTTTAAGACCCAGACAAAATCTGTTTCCCACCTTGAAAGGTTATATTACTTTACTGCTGTTTTAGTTTTGAAACACTGGTTTTCCTCTGAATCTAAATAAAAAATTTTTTTTTCAATATTCGAGGCATATATAGCCATTGAACTTCAACTTTACAATTTCAAAGATATGAAACATTAAGAGACTCATTAGGGTCACTCCGTTTAATGGGTCTCTTTTCTAGTTTGATTTGTAAAGTATATTTTTGTACGTTTTTAAACATTAAATTGTATTGTACCATTTCAAGCCCTTTCAAGCCATAAAACTGCCAACCCTGTTACTGTCCACCCTGTTACATTTCTGAAGTAATTACAGCTAATATTAAAATGTATTATTAGGGCCCGAACACCGATGGTGTGAGGACCCTATTGGAATTGCTTGGTCAATTATTCTTCTTCTCCGAAATGAATCACATTTTTGAGGGCCTAAACGTGCTCAAAAACTCATGAAACTTTGCACACACATCAGGAGTGGTGAAAATTTATGTCTCGATAAAATGGCTCGATAGCGCCACCTACACAAATTAAATTAAGTGCCCTTCACCCTACGTTTCACATACAGGTATGAAATTCGGTAGACAGCTCAATACCTACAAAAAAGCGCATTGGGTGCAAAATCTGTAAATCCAACAGGAAATTAGATATTTTGAGTTTTCTCTGCAAATTTTTTGCAGTTTTTGCCATTTCCACACATTGTACTTTAACAAACTCCTCCTAGAGCTTTAATCAGATCAACATCACATTTGATCAGTCTAATCTTAAGGCCTTTGCAACATTAATTGCGATTAATTGCAACATAAATTGCGAAGATCTTGTGTTTTCGATGAAGGATGTGTCCGTGGCGGCCTGACAAAGTCTGATGTTTTGCCATGAAACACAAAGTTGTTGTGACTTGGGCATATAATGTCTGATCTGCCCCAAACTCCACATGTTTTTTTGGAGTCCTGGCCTGAAGACATCTACGTGGCAATATTCAGTTACAGTCATAGCGCCACCTGCAGGCAACAGGAAATTACATGTTTTACACTGTGATTAACTCCTCATAAACGTTTAAACAGAACCACATCATATTTGGTCAGTCTAATCTTAAGGCCTTAGCGATGTTAAATTGCGAAGATCTAGAGTTTTCCCTGAAGTGCGTGTCGTGGCGGCCTGACAAAGTCTATTGTTTCGCCATGAATGATGAAGCTGTTGTAACTTAGGCATACAGTGTCCGATCTGCCCCAAACTTCACTTGTGTGATAAGAGTCCTGTCTGAAGACATCTATATGCCAATATTCAGTTAGTCATAGTGCCACCTGCTGGCAACAGGAAATGGCATGCTTTACACTGTAATTCACTCCCAGAAACACATTTAAATATGCCATGAAGTACCAAACATACTAGAAACATGTTAAATCATGCAACACTTGGCTAAGTGCTAATGTGTGCGAATAACGCCACAAAACAGGAAGTTGTTGTAACTCAGACATACAATGTCCAATCTGCTCCAAACTTCACGTTTGATAATAGTCCTGGCCTGAAGACATCTACATGGCAATATTCAGTTACAGTCAAAGCGCCACCTGTTGGCAGCAGGAAGTGGGGCACTTTGAAATGACTTTGCCATTATTCTCCTGTATTTACTCACTTACATGCATGTCGCCCACTGTTCGCTGTTTTCCTAAGGCCAATGGGTGGTGGTAAGCCTGGGTGCGAGGGCACTTTCATCTCTGCTTGCAGCTTTAATTTTAGTTTGAAACTGCACAATTTTAATGTTTTGTAATATATGCCTTCAGAAAAGTAACAGGGTGGACAGTTTTACAGTTAAAAAGAATTATGCCACCTCAAACTAAAATAACCAATACAATGTAACTGTGAAGCTGTTACTGTCCACCCAGTTACCTTTCTGAAGTAATTACAACTAATATATAAAAAAATATATTCATTCCATTTGCAATGGAATGTCACATTGATTGTAAATTGAGAAAAAATCACTTTATTTTATTTCAAATATCAGTTCAGTGACAAAAAGGTATTTGTACTTACAATTAGGGAGCCAGATGTGGGTTCATGCATGTAATAAGCTAACATCCGTTAGTAATTTGTTTCATTTTGCGCAGCAATTAGGGGCCACGCAACACAATCGGTGCCAAGGATCAGTTGGCTTTGTTTGCTGGTATTGCTCTGCAAATACAAACATCTGCACTTAAATACAACAAAACTTTCATCTAATCAAAGAAAATCACAATCACATGAAAATGTACACTATGTACAGTACTGTTACACAGAGCAAATTAATGCCAACAATTACAATATAAGAGAGCCTCCATTCTTCAAGATGTTGTATTAATATTCAGATTCCTGAGGTTATTTACTTTAATTAAGGGCATCCAATACAGACCAATTAATATCTGATGTAAGGTTTACATTTTATAATAAATTAAGGCTTATTAGGTTATTTTAATTACGGAGAGGAACCCTCCCCCTTCTTAAATCATGACCTACATCATGACACCGTGTTCATCACTAAGCAACTCATATTAAAATTTAAAAGCTATTAATGCTAAAAAATGTAAATGTTGCATTTGACCCCAAAAGTACATAGATAGATGGATAGATAGATAGATGTTCACACACACACACACACACACACACACACACACACACACACACACACACACACACACACACATAAATGTAACAATAATTTACATGATAAACTAGAATATTTTTAAATACTGTATAGGGACATCTTATCATAAACAACAAAGGAAATTGGTAATTTCTGCTTGTTGTAGGGCACACAACACAAGACAAGGAAAACCAGTTGCTCATGTCATGTGCACATCATATGGCCAAGCAGAGCTGAAACTGTTTACTCCCAAAGGATACATCCTGTGCTCCACGGCAAAGAGGCCCAGGTCAGAGGTGATGAACGTGGGATTACTTTAGCACAACTGCTTTGCTAGCATTTGTTTACTTGACTTATGGGATGTGGTTTTAAGTGGCTACTGATTCTTTGTGAGGATATTTGGGTTCTTATTGTGATTTTCAATTAGAATTACAACTTCTATTTCTATCTATTAAGCAGCTCTCCAGTGTGTTCATGTATTTACCTGACCTTGACTGACTGAACAGAGGAAATAAACCATGTCAAAGAAGGCCACACCCACCTATTACGTAATTGCCACGGATCAATGGTAGTGTTAATACATCTGATGATTTGACAGATGCCAGATCTTCTAATCGTGATAACTGAACTCTGGCTAATTTGGTTCTTCAAACGAATTTGCAGATTGGATTAAAATATCTGGATTAAGTTGTCTAAGATTACTGGGTGTTCTCGTGTTCCATGAAAAGGGCAGATGTATCGATACACGAAACCACGATCAGCAATGCAGCGATTGGCTGGAGTCAAGACGGCAACGTAATGACATCATAGAATGAGAAAAGACACCTGACTAAAAACTTGACGAATTTCTAGACATTTATAAGGAAACAGCCAAGCGAATAAATGACAGAAGAACGACATAAATGTTATAATAGATAAATGAAATGTGCACTATTTTTTTTTTTACATGATTACCCAATTATTTAGGCTATATTCACAATTTCTAGTATTTGTACAGGCAATTTTTTATTTCAATGTTGTAAATAGCAACTAATTTACCTTTGAAGCATATTTGACAGCATTAATTAAAGTTTCTTAAGGGTCAAGATCAAGTTATCTGCATCTCCTGCGCTTCATCAAGCCACTCCCATATTATCTGTCGTGGTTCAAATTCACAAATGCATGTACGCATAGACATCTGTACATCATGTGTGTAAGACTCCAATAAAAATTATTACGTAATTATTCCCTCACGAATGAATCTCTCAAAGAGTAAAACTCTCGGTGTCTATATTATGACACTACACTGCATTATAGTAGGCTATTATTTGCAAATTTATTTTTAAATCATTATTATTGTCCCTGGTTTACATTAGGGTACTCTTGTGGGAAAGTAGCAGTGGCTGGGACAGACTTTAAGCATCACCTCCGCTTAAAAAGATGCAATCCAATCCTGTTTACATGAAATAAGCCTGCTCCCGAGCAGGTTTGAGCTTACGGACCTGTTGCAATGACAGCAGGTCCAGGATGAGCGTCGAAGAACCGAACAATCCAAGATCATGCCAAAACGCCATCAGTCAAATCCAGCTAAGTGAGATAGCGACGTACGAAGAATATGCCCCTGAAGGTTTGCTTTGGTAAACAGTTTCAAAATTTGCAAAACGAACCCCAAACATTTTGGTCTGATTTTGTTTGAAATGACACCACACTAGTTATTAGTTCTTTGATTTTGTTTGAAGTATATTGGACCTTAAGTATCACTCAGTAAGGCTACATCTACATTAATCTGTATACATTTGAAAATGACATTTTTGTTTTATACAGGTTTTTGTTTTATAAAGTGTTTTCTAAAACTTGATCATTCACACTAAAATGTCAGAAAACTTAATAATAAAAGCTCACTGAGATGATACTGTTTACACCTGGTATTAAGAAGTGTTTTGATCATTCAGATCACAAGTGGCCAACATTAAATACAAGTATAAAATGTTATGAGCTTGTCCACTTTTGACCACAAGGTATTCGGAAAGCATTCAACCGGTTTGCTTGCATACAGGTGAAACATTACTTGTTGTCAACAAAATGTCTAAAGGGGACTTTTATGACGTATTGCCTGTTTTGAGACGGAACTTACCGAACATCCAAAACAGTGCTGTTTTCTGAGGTAAATGCGCTCGTTGTGTGTGCGTAGCCTGCATGTGATGGTATTTTGGCCAGCTGGGAACTCGTGAAGAGCTTATAAAATGTGTAAAGTAGTCAAAACACCGGCGGGAATCCATCCGTCACACACACAAATGATCTGCTGCATGGAGACGCGCGTCTGATGCCTGTGATGGGCAAACTCGTGACTATGACAAGAAAAACCGACATGCGTGAGGATTCTGTCCTTTTTAGGGTCTCGTCTTCCTGTTTTTGGTTCGGTTACATGTCTTTGGTCCGTGTTGCGTTCATATATCATTCGAACCGCACCAGAGTTCGTTTGGAAGCGGACCGAAGACCTATCTTTTCAGCGGTCTCGGTCTGCTTGTTTGGTGTGCACCAGGGTTCGGATGGCAGCGTTCACATATGTTCAAATGAACCGCACTATCCGAGCAATCGCACCAGGGTTCGTTTTAATCGAACCAAACATGACAAGTGTGAACGCACCCTTAAAATCACTAAAAAACTGTCACTCAGTTCATCATTATCTCACAAAGTTCTGTTATAATCACTGAAGCTCTCTTCACTGCATGAATATCTTATTTAGGCTACAATGTCTGCACTTCTTGTTTGTTATAATGATATGATTCGCAATAGAAGTTCGGTCCTAGAGAACCACTGTCCTGCTGAGTTTAGCTCCAACCTTAATCAAACACACCTGAACAAGCTAATCAAGCTCTTCAGGATTACTAAGGCTGTAGGCAGCTGAAGGTTTTTTTTCAGGGTTGGAGCTAAACTCTGCAGGACAGCGGCTCTCTAGGACCGAACTTGCCTACCCCTGGCATAAAAGGATTGTGAAAAAAACAATGTTCCTCAACGTCAAATCTCATCATCTATAGTTCATAACATCATCAAAAGATTCAGAGAAACTGGAGAAATCTCTGTGCATAAGGGATGCCCGTGGTCTTCGGGCCCTCAGATGACACTGCTTCACTCATCGGCATGATTGTGTCAATGGCATTACTAAATGGGCCCAGGAATACTTCCAGAAACCACTGTCGGTAAACACAATCTGCCGTGCCATCTGCAGATACCAACTAAAGCTCTATCATGCAAAAAGGAAGCCATATGTGAACATGGTCCAGAAGTGCATGTCCTGTGGGCCAAGGCTCATTTAAAATGGACTGTTTCAAAGCGGAAAAGTGTTCTATGGTCAGACTTGTTGGAAATCACGGACGCCATGTCCTCCGGGCTAAAGACGAGGGAGACCTTCCAGCGTATTATCAGTGTTCAGTTCAAAAGCCAGTATCTCTGATGGTATGGGGGTGCATAAGTGCATACGGTATGGGCAGCTTGCTGGTTTTGGAAGGCACTATGAATGCTGAAAAGTATGTAAAGGTTTCCAAGGGACGTCTATTTCAGGGAAGGTCTTGTGTATTTCAGCAGGATAATGCAAAACCACATACTGCAGCTATTACAACAGCATGGCTTTGTCGTAGAAGAGTCTGAGTGTTGAATTGGCCTGCCTGCAGTCCAGATCTTTCATCTATAGAGAACATTTGGTGCATCATTAAACGAAAAATACGTCAAAGACGACCACAAACTCTTCAGCAGCTGGAAACCTATATCAGGCAAGAATGGGACCAAATTCCAACACCAAAACTCCATAAACTCATTACCTCGATGCCAAGACGTCTTTAAACTGTTTTGAAAAGAAGAGGAGATGCTACACCATGGTAAACATGCCCCCGTCCCAACTATTTTGAGACATGTAGCAAGCATCAAATTTGAAATGAGCTCATTTTGTGCATAAAATTGTAACATTTCTCCGTTTAAACATTTGTTATGTTATCTATGCTCTATTGTGAATAAAATATTGGCTCATGTGATTTGAAAGTCTTCTAGTTTTGACTCTATTCAAATTTAAAAAAACGTCCCAACTTTTCCAGAATTTGGGTTGTAAAACAACATGACATTATGCATTAAGCCCAACAAAAGGTCTGACCAACATAGCCCTTGACATTCGCACGGAATTCTGAAGTTTAACCTATTTATAGGCTGTGTCCGAAATTGCCCTTATACCCTTAAAGGTCCCATGTCGGTTTACTTTTTGGATGCTTTTATATAGACCTAAGTGGTCCCTAGTACTATATCTGAAGTCTCTTTCCCAAATTTCAGCCACTACAAGCCAGTCCCACAATGAGCTTTCCTCAGGACGTGCCATTTCTGGGTCTGTAGCTTTAAATTCTAATGAGGAGGAGAGAGGCGGGGCAAGGTGGAGGGTGGGTGTGGCCTTAACCAGCTTGCGGCTATGGGACCATGCGCTAATGTTGACAGTGGATGTATCGCAATGGCTCGAAGACACGGAGTCGTTCAAGCTTTTTCGTTTGACCCAGAATCTGATCTGGATGGAGAAGCACCGGATGAAGAAGTTGCAACTCAGCAGCTACAGCAGGACGTCTCCGAATGGTTAGTTTAAAACATTGTGTCTGGATACAGTACTTTAGTTGGTTTATGTATGCTGTTACAGTTATTAGTAGCTAATGCTAGCCTGGGGTGCGTTTCCCAAAAATTTCCCGTTAGCCAACTAACATCGCAAGTTCCGTCGTTACTTACATAGTTCAACGATTTGGTGTTTCCCGAAACAATCGTTCAAACGGACATTCGCAAACTGCATCGCAAACTTAAGTGGTTGGAAGGACAGCTCTCGAGCTGTGGTTAGAAGCATAGTTTCCTGTTTTTATGACATGTGGACTTAATAAATCATTATCTTGAGCAAAATAAGCAAGCTGACATTAAGATTTTATTTCAAATATATACAAATGTAATTTATATATTTTAGTTTGTCAAGAGATTTAAAGCACTACAGCAGGACTACAGCTTGGAGAGTGCGCATGTGCGTACGTGCTCTAGTACGTCAGAACAAGCATTTGATTTAATCTGGAAATAAAGCAAAATAATTGAGGAAAATGAGAATTAGTCCTCTAATGCCATGTCCGTAATTTATAGCAGAAATTCTAGCATTGATTCGATCTCAAACGGATTCATATAAAGAAGTTATGACTCCACCACCTGCGTGACGTCATTCACCAACGTGGTTGAACGACAAGTTTGCGACAATACGGTTTCGGGAAACAGTCGTGACTAGCTAGTTGATTTGTTCAACGATGCATCATTCCATGATAGTTTAGTAGCGAGTTACATCGTTGTTCGGGAAACGTACCCCTGCAACTGATTTGCTATCACACACACACACACACACACATATATATATATATATATATATATATATATATATAGAAACGTCCACTTTTGGTATGACAAAATGTCTTAAAATGTATTTCTTTTTCTAACATTTAAACTTAGACCACATTATTATATTACACTTTGACTTTATGAATACACATATGACAGCTTAATGATTTTTTATTTATTTGTACATTTATTTAAATCAGCATGTCCCCTTTTTTTGTCACAGGTGTTACCTTACTTATCTGGCATTTTTAAACATTTTTATGAAATATTATTTCACAGTTTTTTCAGCACATGCAGTCAGAGTTACAACATAATAATGATAATGCAAAAATAAGGATTTTATGTGTTTTTTTATTTTAATCAGGTTAGTTAAAAGTGTGATTGAATGATGTTAATTCAATTGCACAACCATGTATTTGCTATAACAATGAAAATATTTGAAAAACAGTTATAAAAAGTAATGATGCAATCCTTTAAATTTTAATTCTTGAGTGTAGCAGAATTCAATGGATGTAGAATTATTATCATGTCACAAATGACACATTTTATTTAATGTGACAGACAAAAAACAGTAACACCAGTGAAAAAATGAATCTCCAGTGACATATACATAGGACCAAAGATCCTTAATTTTTCAACTATAATTAAGTAGATTGGACAAAATTTTTACATTTGGTATACAATCAAAGACTTATCATTGACACTTAGTGAAAACAGTCAGAAAAAGATCATAAACAACATTTTAAAACTGTCTGTAAAATATGCTGTCTGTAAAGTCGCTGCACTGAATTTAGCCATATACCCTTAATTTAGCCATATCTGCCCAAAGGAAGATTAACAATGAGAAAGAAAATTTAGAATCATATAATCTTAGTGCTATTTTATGCAAAATAACTAAATGAATAGCTTTAAATAAAGTTTATCTATAAACAGGTAAAAAATTGGAAAATAATTGTAATCCTAAAGTGTATTTCAAGTGTAATATTTCTGTAAAGTCTAGGGACAGAAAAGTGGACGTTTCTGTAGAATGACCCTAGTCAGACCTCTGCCATTATTACAAATACCTTTTCGGATAGGTGCCCTTGTGGAAAATCTTAAAAGTTTTGGTAACACTTTACAATAACAGTACATGAATAATCATGAACTAATACCTGAATTAATAGTTTCCTCAACATGAAGGCATGATTAGTTAAGATATGAACTAATCATGAACTAATGAAGAGTGATCCTTAACTACGACAGGAGTCATAAGGATTCATGCATGAAAACAGCAGCCTTAACTACGCGTTAATACATGTTTGATAATTAATGCATTAATTAACATTTAGGGGTAAACTAAATAAATCAGGCTCCATAAGAGTAAACGAGAAGTACTCTGAATTTGAATTAAATGTGATTTAATACTGTCATAATTTACACTGTAATATCATAATCAGCTTTGTGACAAATAATTGGAATGGCACATGATTGTTTAGCCATTAATTACATAGATCCGTCTAATCAAATGTGGAAAATAGACTAACTACCACTAATAAATTTAATTTGATATAAACCGTTTTCTGATTTTTATATTCATTTATATTTAGTCATAGCTAAATAGTCATAGTTTATTCTCTTGGCGCGTTTGTTGTGTTGCTGGCATTTTAAACTAATAAATGTTGACTGCTTTGGTAAACCGAATTAATAATTAAAGACATATTTGCATGTATGTTTTATTGGGATTTTCAGGAGGTTATGTGCAGTTATTAACTGTATTTGTATTTTTGTCGTTTAAATGTATATGCTTTGATTAGCATTAGCTTGTGGACGCACACAATTTTACATGTAAATGTGTGTCTTTACAGGTATGTTTATGACTTGCTTTCAAGTCCATATATGTTTAATTATATAAATAAAAATAAAATACAAAATACTTTTTATTTTGTTTTTTGTACCAGGGTGTAAAGGAATAAGGATGGCACTCTTAGTGTTTATTCATATATTAGTTAATGATTTCTAAGTTTATTAACTAACCATATACTAACATCAACTAATGGTTTGTTAATTACTTAATTACTTATGTCATGACTTTACTTGAGGGGGCACATCATACTTAATTCATTATTAACTAAGCATATACTAACATCAACTAATAGCTTGATAATGCATAATTATGTCATGACTTTACTTGAGGGGGCACATCGTAATTAATTCACTGTTAACAACTTACCAAATTCAACTCATGATTTATCATTAACTTACTATCAAATACACATGTACTAACACAACTATATAAGTATTCAGCCCAGTTAAGTGATGTTGTGTGACTTTTCAAAAAGTCAGAGAATGGAGGTACAGTATGATCACGGCCTGCGTCTGGATGGAAAGTGAACTTCTGAATCTGAATCCAGCAAATGTTTCCTGACCTTAGTTCATGTTTCCTGTTTGGCTATTTTTTTGGGAACCGATTCCTCAGGAACTGTTGTAAGTCACAGTAGTTTAGTTTGATAGGAAAGAATATCACAAAACATATTAAGCCTTTCAGTAATGTTTATAATAAAGCTGCTGATGTCAGTAGTTTAAATTCTGACAATAATAAATTGTTTACATTTATTTCAAAGTCCAAGTATTTATTATTCCTTCTTATAGAGACTGTTTGATTTAGTTTACCCTAAATGTTAATTAATGCATTAATTATCAAACATATATTAACACGTAGTTAAGGCTTCTGTTTCCATGCATGAAACCTTATGACTCCTGTCATAGTTAAGGATCACTCTTTATTAGTTCATGATTAGTTCATATCTTAACTAATCTTGAGTTCATGCTGAAGTAACTATTAATTCAGGTATTAGTTCATGGTTATTCATGTACTGTTATTGTAAAGTGTTACCAAAGTTTTTACAATCTTATTACAATTACATCAAGCTCTGCAATCTGGAAATGTGGATATCGCATGTGCCATAACACCAACAGCAGAACGGTTATCCAAACAACAAAGACAAATTCACACACACACTTGATGCTATCTACCTTTACATTAGCGACAGTAACTGGGCTGTATTGGCCCACGTTGAGGAAACAGTCATCGGTGAAATGTGTGGCGCAGACATACAAAACTATGGGAAGTTGTATCAGTGCATTACCAGAAAAAATAAAATGAACCCACTGTTTCTTAAGAGGCTCGGATGAAGGAACTAAAAAATTCTAAGGTGTTAATTTGTACATCGTTCAGTGCACTCATTCAATCCCACAATGCAATGAGTGTACAACTGATGCACACTCAATGGCTAGAGAATACCCATAATGCACTGTATTTATAATGTACTGATTTTATGCGTCTTTACTATAAAATCCAATAATCATTGCCAAAACATAGCATGGATCGCTTCTGCATTTCTTACACTTTTTAATATTTTTTATATATTTAGTTATTAACAACATTATCATTATTATACTCAATTTTCTTGAACATGTACACAGGTTATGACATAAATATTTTTCAGTGGTGTATAAGATGGGGGATCCCCCAAATGAGGTGCCGGATCAGATTTCGGAGGTGCTGGATCCGGATCTGGCTTATTCTGGCACAAATTAAGCCCTGCCTGAAGACTGTACAAAATAAAATGTATCTTTAGCAACACTGTGCAACACTTTGGGCATTTACCAGTATAGACATCTATGGGAACAACATGCATCATTGTTTTCAAATAACACCATCTTCACCAGTGTCTTCAAAAAGCTCAGTTTTTACAGGACAAAATCCCATCTCAGTGTGGACATAAGAGCAACTTAGAAAAAAAATGGTTTTTCAAATGTATTGGGATTAATGTAGATTTAGCCTAAGACTGCATATGTTTACATGATGCTCATAGAGACATACTTGCTTTTCGCCACAGCTATCGAGGTGTGTGGATTTTTATCAGTTCAAACCATTGACTGTCTTCTCAGGTCTCCAGATACATGTTTGTAGGGCTGTCCCTGCTCCGTTCTGGCCTCTTTCCCAACACTGTTCCATTGTGCCTGCTGAGTGCAGGGGTTTAGATTACAGAGAAACTAGAGCTGTAGCGTTCCTGAACTCACCAGAGGACTGCAGCTTCTTGTTATGATTTCCATCAGGGTTCTTTCTGACTGGCAAGATCTCTTCTCTCTGAACATATACCCACCAGCGACCGCTCTGATAACCCTATGCTTCTTTTCTCTGCTCTTTTATAGCTCAATGTTTTCTTCAGTGCTGGGCGCTTTAGAGACATCACTAAAGCAGATCTGTTCATGTGTAAATTATAAAGCTTTGAGGCTTTATGATTTAACAGCCAACTCTGAACAAAGTGCTTTGAATATACATGATTTAATCAAGCACATCACTTCCACGCCAATCATGTAAATTGCATCAACATTGTTTTTTCCTCTTGGTTAAATTCAGTAATTCTTTTTTAAAAACACATCATTTATTCATGTAGAACTTAACATAATAAATGCAAATATTTTGTAAGTGACCCAGTTAAGTAGTCTCAGTGATGTGTCCTTAGAATTAATTAGTTTTTTGTCATATTCACAAATATTTCTGTCATACTCGGTTACATTATTGATACATTATCTGCTAGTTGCTAATTAGCAATGGTAAAGCAACATTCAACATTCCTTGTGTACAGAAACTGGATCTCAACCCAGCTGGACATTAAAATAAAAATAAATCTCTATTTTTTTTCTTATGTTGCTCAAAAACAAATATACAGTATAACACTTAATTTACACATTAACATATACAGTACTCTCCTATTACATCCCGGAAAACATAACTACAAATTCAGTCAATTATGGCCCATAAAAAATGTTTAGAAATAAGTAAGAAAGAAAATAAATAAATAAATAAAGTTGCACCTACATTTTAACTAAGTATTTGTTAAGTAAGTATTAGTAGACTCGGCTTCATTTCTGCTAACACTTTATTTTGATGTTCCCTCCACAGACATTCTTCTTTAAGTAACTTTACAACTACATGTCAACTTATTCTACTAACCCAAACCCTAACCTAACAGTCTACTAATACTCATCTAATGAGAGTTAGTTGATGTAGGTGTGTTACTTATAGTCAATGGAATGTGTAAAGAGGACCATCAAAATAAAGAGTAACCAAAAGAATAAAGAAAAGAATAGTGACTGTTTTGTACAGATCTATAAATTTATTTTAAAAAAAATATTTATGGAAAAATTTATGCGAGAAAAAAATTAAGATGTATTAAAAATGTTGTCTTGGGAATTTGTGAAGGGAAATTTGTTGTATTTTTACTTGATGCTTAAACCACATGACAATTAGTTTAATTTAATGACATAGGGTCATTAAATTCAATCTTTTCTTTTTCAATATGAATACAAAATCTAATTGTAAACAAGATTTAAAAAAAAAAAAAAAAAAAAAAAAAAAAAGGTCTCAGGTTACGTTTGTAACCCTGGTTCCTTGAATAGGGAACAAGATGCTGCGTTGAGATGCGGTAGGAATGCCTTTGCGTGATTGCACCGTGAAGCACGTGTAAACTGTCCAATAGCGTGACAGAACGTCATTGGCAGGTGATGTCACAGACCAGTAAACTATAAAGCATACCCAGAAACAAAGAAGCTTTTTGATAGGATGAAGCAAGACGCTCTCAGGTATGTAGGGAGTATGGCAGAGTGATGCAGCATCTCGTTCCCTATTCAGAGAACCAGGGTTACAAACATAACCCAAGACGTTCCCTTTAATGGGAACTCGAGCTGCATCAAGACGCGGTGGGAACACCATACCCACTACGCCATAGTACCAAATGCCTGAATGTATCAGGACAAAAGTACAGAAGACCCCGGAGTGGAGTCTAGATCCAGGTTATAAAACCTGACGAGGGTTTGAGGTGAAGACCACCCTGCTGCATTGCAAATATCTTGCAAGGAAACTCCTGAAATCAAAGCTTTAGAGGCAGCCATACTCCTCATTGAATGAGCCCGGACAGCTAAAGGTGAAGGTTCCCCGGTAGACTCATAAGCATGTGAGATACTCTCAACCACCCACTTGCTCTTTCTCTGCTTAGATGCAGGACACCTTCTCCTGGGTGAGCCGAAACAAAGAGTTGATCTGTCTTACGCCATAGGGCAGCTCTGTGGACATAAGTATCTAATGCCCGAATGGGTCAGAGCAGATCAAGTTTTTCCTGATCTGGTGTAGAACAGAAGGCCTGCAGCATGATAAGTTCCTACTAATACTGTAGGACCTAAGGCACGTAACCCAGCCTTGGGTGAAGAAAGGCTTTTACCATGCCTGGTGCAAATTTCAGATTTGTGACGGAGAAACCGACAGGACCTGCAAGTCTCCAATTCTCTTAAGAGACGAAATGGCCAACAGAAAAATTGTTTTAAAACTGAGGAACTTTTCTGGAACCTCCTCCAAAAGTTCGAATGGAGCCAGGGTAATACCCTCCAATACAATGGCTAAATCCCAGGCCGGTGTTCTGGTGCGCTGAACAGGCTTCAGCCTCAAAGTGCCACGAAGAAATTGTGTGACCTACGAATTCCTTCCCAAAGAAGTTCCATCAATAGGTGCATGATAAGCAGAAATAGCTGCTGCATACAATTTTAGGATGGAAGAAGATAATCCAGTGGAGAAATGAGCAAAAATAAACTAATACTGAACCCGCAGTGCAGTTAACTGGGTCTAGATGACATTCTTCACACCAGGAAGAAAAAAGCCTCTACTTAATGGCATACAATCTCCTCGTAGAAGGAGCTCTGGACTGGAGAATAGTCTCTACCACCTCGGTGGAGAGACCTGACTCTATGAACTGAGCCCCCTCAGGGGCCAGGCCCATAACTTCCACAACTCTGGATGAGGGTGCAATAACGAGCCTCCTTCCTGTGACAGGAAATCTTGTCTAAACGGAATCTCCATAGGAAGGCCGTCTATGAGGGGACACTAGGTGCGAGAACCATACTCTGGTCAGCCAGAATGGGGCTATCAATAACAGACAAACGTCATCTCAGCGAACCCTCTCCAGAACTCCTGGGAGCAGAACGATGGGGGGAAACGCGTACAGACACCGCCTCGGCCACATCTGTACCATGGCATCCAGTCTGATAGGAGCTGGATGAGTGAGGGAGAACCAAAACTGACAGTGTGTTGTCTCCAGAGATGCAAACAGGTCCACTTCTGCACAACCGAATTTCTCCCACAGGAGCTCCACCACCTCGGGGTGGAGCCTCCATTCCCTGGGCCTCAGCCCCTGTCTCGACAGGATGTCTGCTCCCTGATTCTGATGCCCGGGAATGTAGGCTGCTCTCAGAGAGAAACACCGCCATCATTTCCAGCCGATTTATGTACCAGGAAAATAGTTGGTCCCGCCACAGACCCTGAGCTGAGCGACCACTCATGAATGCTCCCCAACCCGTGAGGGAAGCATTCATCGTTAGCATTACGCGACGACAAGAAGCTCCCAACACAGGCCCTTGAGACAGGAACCAAGTCTTTTTCACATGACTAAGGCACGAAGGCATCGCCACGTGACCTTGATCATGTGAAATGGATTCCCTTGAGAATCCCTTGGTCCTGTTTTTTTTTTTTTTTTTTTGAAAATATGAAGTACTGGCTGTAAACCCAGAATCCCTGCTGGGAGTTACCCATTCTATTGCCTCCTTTTGCAGAAGAGTCTGTACCTCCTGTTCCATGACCAGAGCCTGCTCAGGGTTTACCACTGTGGACAAAACCCCTCTGTCCGCAGGACCCTTTGAGATATATTTGGTAGAAGTTTCCACGCTACCAAAAATCTATTAAGGGAACCAGTCTCTCAAGACTAGTCTCTGGTATAAGACGAGTGGCCAACTCGGTGCCCTGAAGTGGCGAACCGGCAGGGAACAACCGAACTGGCCCCTCTGAAACCCTCCTCAGAAGGAGCGAACTTCCTAGAGCCGCTACATTTCCGGGTGGACACTGAGACATATGTTTGCTGTGAACCGCTGCGCTCTGAAGCACATGAAGTGGCATCCCTGAGGGCACAGTGGGGAGACAGGCACCGTGTAATGAGGTGAACACCGACTCGCACCGAAGTAACTGCTGTAAAACATTGACGGCGTGCTGGGAGGGGGAACCCGTTCTATAACCCCTTTTGCTCCGGGCGGGCGAAACCCGAACTGTATTCTGTAGCCCTTTTCTATTATATGCAGTATCCATAGAGATATACTTGGCAGACATTTCCATTCCGCCAGAAACTCCACTAAGGGAACCAGTCTCTTGAGACTGGCCTCTGGTTTTGGATGAGTGGTCAGACCAGTGCCCTGAAATGGCGAACCGGCAGGGAGCATCTGAACTGACCGCTCTATGACCCTCCATGGAGGATCGCTGGAAACCGCTGCACCCTGAAGCACACGAGGTGGCAGACCGGCCTCCCTTTTTTCTTTTTCTTTTTTTAAATGTAGCCAGATATCAAACAGAGAAGTAAAAATGGTCTGGATGAAAGTCTGAATATAATGTATTAATACAGACATCTACTTTTCAAAGCAGATCATATTTCATTTAATTTAAAAATTGATCGACGTCATTCTCACGCGAAGAAGAAAACGACACCGTAAACAACAATGGAGGACATACAGCAGATCTTGTTCTTGTTTCTCGGCTTGAGGCTGTCTGTCACAAGAAGACCAGCTTTGCTTGTGGAACACCAACATTCGGCGTTTCAGAATACCAAGTACGCAAAGTTCAGACGTCTATGCAGCAGCACCTACCAGCAAGCGGAGAAGCAGAGGAGAAAACCCACGTAATTTAAAAACTACTTTATTGTGTCATGAAATGTAGTTTTAAATGTTTTTCAGGCGAGAATGTAGTTGTTTAAAGCTCAAATCTGTGGTTTATTTATAAAGATAGCACCTTTTTGAAAATTTGATCTGACGTTGTAGAGATCAAAGGCGATCACCGGGCGCTCAGTGCTTATGTACCCAGCCGAGAGCAGCTGTACCTCGGCTAGTCCTTCTGACATTTGCCACTGGCTCTGATGTCTCTGTAGTGGTTAAAAACGAGATTTCATTCATCTTGTGTATAACGGGCAATCTTTGGTCTCATGAATTTATAATTTGTTCCCAGGCAAATCGTTTTGGCTGAGGGCAAAGTGAAGTTTCATAACTTTATATTTTTATTTAACTTTACCGTTGTACTTAATGCACTGTACGTTTGACTGAATTGTTTGCTCGTCTTTATTTCTTATTGTTTACCTTCTTGTACTTTATACTTATACTTTTATAATGGTTATTATTGATAATTAAAACTGACTTTTAACAAAAAGAGATTATTATAGGCTACATACAGTGAGGATAATCAGAGTACATATGCACATATTGCCTGAACCACACATTAATAGGTTGCATATTTTTAAAATGAAAACAAATAGAGGCAGGTTTGTGTTTTATATTTTGTTTTGTTATATAGCCTACATGAAGTGAAGATAATCAATGTACGTGTTGCCTGAGTTACATTTGTGTGGCATCTCTTGTGTTGTCATTCCCCTTGTAGCATGCGCAAGTGACGATTCTCTGTCAACCAATCAACGTTCTGCAGAGTGTAGCTCCACCCTTTTGGTACGGTACTATTGTGCTTGGTACCCCAACGAAAGGGTCCCAAAAAAGTGGTACAGTACGGTATGGTTCAGAATTAGGGTACCATTCACAACTTTTGACAATGGAAATGGCAAAATTTGCGTACCGTACTGTACCGAACCAAACCGTACCGCTCAGTGGAAACGAGCCATTATTTCTAAGGTAATATAGTAGTTATAGTAATATAGCAATAAATAGTAATATAGCAATAAAGAGGGTAGATGCAAAAAAAAAAAAAAAAAAAAAAAAAAAAAAAAAACTCCAGTAAAAGTCTACATTCAGAATGATCTATGAGGGAAGAGACTGACGGAGATTAACTGATCATTTGCATTCCTCCGGGGAGTGATCCAGTCTCAAGTGACAGCACATGTCTACCTGCTTTCTCAGCTGTTAGCCCCTGTTAACCAGCCATTTTTTATGTTTTAACCAGAAGAGGATTTGTGTCAGTACCAAATGATTAAAAATCAAGTTGTCCACTTTGTTGTGGTCATCGTTGACGAATCAAAGTTCCTGGTTAAGCCGAGGTCTCGCTTGAAGGAACCCCCCCCCCCCCCGATGTTTCTAGTAGAATTGAGTTGACAGTTCTTATAAATGAACTGTTAATCCAAATCCTCCACATCACCTCAGAAACCCTTGGCTGAAATCAATTAGTTCTCTGAAACAACTTGCAGTTGTTTGCACTTCAAGTCTGCACTAAACAGCAACCATATAATTCCACCAAGATCCTCAGAATCTGTTGTTTTGGAATTCAGGTTTGCATGCTAAATCTTGTTTCTTTTATTGAAACATCTCTTTCTTTGCGTGTAAATTCGTTCTTGGGTGTGGATGCCAACAAGCCAAACAGAACGGTTATAGTTAGCCCGGGGAAGTTGTTTAAAATTGCCATTCATTCATCCTCCGTAAAGTGTGACAGTAATTTGCACACTGTCTTCAGGGTCAAATTTGTGGCGCCTCTCAGTTTCAGAGAACAAAATGAAGCTATTGGCTCATCATGAGGTTTTGTTGACTATCACTTAATTGATACCAGATACACAACATACTGCAGACCTTTCTAAAGTAACAAAGTCCATATGCCTACGTCATTATTTCTAAATACAGTCTGAATGGATCACAGGTGCTATCCTTGATGTTTAGACTCCTAGTAACATCAAATATTGTATGCTTAATGCAAGATAGGAAAGAACTGTGAACATTACAGTCTTGCGATAACGCACAATCTTAAAAATAAAGGTTATAGAAGATGGTTTTTGCAGTGATGCCATAGAAGCCAAAAGAACCTCCCCCCACAAAGAACCTTTCAGCGAACAGTTCTTAAAAGAACCATTTTTTCTTCACCATTTTTGTGAAGAACATTTTAATTTTCTGAAGAACCTTTTTTCCACTATAAAGAATCTTTTGTTCAATGAAATGGTTCTATGGATGTTAAAGGTTCTTCATGGAATCAAAATGGGCTTTCACACTGGACCTGTTTCTATTGGCGGAAGTACCCGTTTTTTTTGGTTGTTCGCGCCACAGGAACTGGAAATGATTTTAGTTCTAGGCATGCCTTTTGGCGGGACTAAAGTGGCCCCTACTTCAGAGTAGGGTCTGACCCAGCACAATAGGAACTACCATTGTAATTGTTTGTTTATTGGATGAACACATGCGAAACACCAACACCCACCGTTTTTAAAAAGCTGTGTATACACACAGGTTATAGCCTATATATTTACTCCACGAACATGGAAAACAGTGATAGATGGACCAGCGCCGAAGTCCAGGCACTTCTCAAACATTAATCTAAGGAGGAAACATGATTATGTACTGACTAAGCAAAACATGATTATGTATTTCTTCTCAGCTAGCAACATTGGGCATCAACCATGCGGGAAACACAATAATACTTTTTTGTATACCGTTTACTTTTTTGTTTAACACTTCTGTGTAATAGGACTGTTAAACAGATCGTAAACTAATGAAGACTGAGAATGGGAGCTCTGTGTGCTCAGGCTCTGGTATTCTCAGCACCCTCAAAATATATAAGTCATGCAGTCAATATTAAAGTCTCACAAACCAAACAGTGTGGCAGGATGTAAGACACAGCTTACATTTCTTCAGAGCTCCTACTGGTGGTGTGAAAGCAACCAGGAAAATAGCTCTAGGGGAACATTAAGTTCTCAGAAAACTGCCCTGATGGCTAGTTCCTATAACTTAGATACTATAACTACCTGGTGCGAAAGCCCCTAACCCTAAGTCCAACTCATTTCCGTGAATCAGTTCTTTTGAGCACATTCATAGATTCATTCATCATTTGAATCGGATATCACGCCAAGGTGCAATGAAAAAAAGAAAAGAAAAAAAAATCACAAACCAGTGAAAACCTTGAAATGTATATCAACCATTATTGTCAACTCTGTTAACATTATATTATTTTTCCCTTTTGAATTAATAAACTATTCCATGTTTGGTAATAGGGATGATCTTAAAATGTCAGTCCTGTTACCATGATTTTGTTTACATTTTATGTAGTTGATATATTTGAAAAATGTGTAGAAATACTAGCACTACTTTTTTTCTCTACAAAGAAACCCTGCTCCTGGAGACCCGCTGCCCTGCAATACTTTTGAAAAGCATTGAAATATAATTTTTCCTCCCATTTCATATTTGATGGATTGATTACCATTTGTATAACCACAGTTTTGCCACAAAATAATATAGTTCTGATGTGCAGCAAAAGATAAACTATGGCTAGTGTTGCAAAATCATGGTTAATTTGTGGTTCAGGGTTTAACTATAATAACCTTTTTTATATATATAGGGAAAAAAATTTGGCTAATTTTTGTAAGGGCGCATTTTCTGATTTTGAGCATGAGGCTTGTAATTAAATTAATCTCTAATACCATCAACTCTGTTACTATCAACCAAGTTACCTTAAGTTTGAAGACAAACTTTGATGTTGGCTTGACAAAGCTTTATCTCATATATACTTTTAAAAATCTTTCATGTTTTTAGCATGTTAACATGTTTCCACTTTGATTTAGCAAGTTGCTCTAACATGACTCTAGCATATTTTTAGCACATTTCTTGCATGATTTAACATATTACTAGCATGTTTTACCCCATTTCTAGCACTTTTTGTCAAGTCAACTTAATTAACTTAGCTAGAGATGGCACAATGCAATTTATTTACACTTAAGACATGTTACCCATCTAATAGAATGTTTAAAATCTTACAGAAATATACTTTAAAAAAAAATGGAAACTAATTTTTAAGACACGAATATGCTCAGAAATATCCGGGGGGGTGGCTTTGTAAATGCAGTATTACAGTATACACCAATTAAACGCGCAGGTCTCCTCTCGTGCGTCCTCCCCACCGTGTTGCCGGTCGAGGCAATAACTTTTGTTTCGCTTTTAGATATCTCTTTTATAGATGCCATCAATGCTTTTAACTTTCTAGATGTAAATACAGAAATCAAAACAAGCCAGCTCACGCGTCAACCTCCTTACCTTAAAGTGTAAAATTTCTTGGTTTCTGAATGGATGGTTTGGCTTGATTGACAAACGCTAATGTTCAGGCATGATTTATATACCATCAACCTGTCCTAAAACGTTAGCACGCTGTGATCGATTGCTTGGAGATCGCGTTTCTCCATTCGAGAGCGTATTTCCTGTTCACATCTGTGACAAAACAGTTGATTATTTACAAACAAAAGCTCACAGAAACGTGAAAATGGTCTCATTTGAAAGAAAATATCCTAAGCTAAAAGATGATATATTGTGACTGATTGAAGCAGCCCTTATCAAAAGTGCGGGGGTCGATTTCTCTCTTTTCAAATCTGCGGGGGTCCTGACCCCCCGTCCCCCGTGCCAACGGCACGCCTGGAAATATCCTTCAGGATCATTTTGACCTCCCTATAGACCCATAAATACAGGACATTTTGCAGACCCCTTTATCAGCTTTTCAGAGCGACTGCTTTAGCCAGTTCTTCACCAATTTTACTTGTCACATGTTTCCCATTCAGAGCACTTTAATTCCATTGTGAAATATTTCCGTAAGCCTTTGATTCAAACCAGACACTATGAAGCGCTCCTTCAGAGAAGATCTGTACCAGCATTTACTGCCCATCCAGGACTGATCTGTTCTAACAGGGATCCAGGGCCTTCATTTTGACCATTAAATCTTCCAAAAGCTGTATTAAAGGCTATTTTACACTTTGTTATTACAAATTGACCTCAAAAGCATGAAATGCAAGAAGAAATTAGAGCAGGAACGAGCAGGGGTGCACGGTTATTTGCAGTGCAAGCTCACTTTACATATTTAGTTCTTTTCTAAAAAACACTTCAATAGGAAAATAAGGATCTGGTTTCATAGGATGCTACAGTGAACCTTGACCAGCGAGCCATTCCATACTGAAGCAGCAGAAATCAATTAAATGTGTTTGACCTGTTTGAGAACGCTTTCATGCACAGCTACAGACACTGGCCCAGGCAGCAAGAGTATTCATTTCATCCTCAGAGTCAAATATAATTTTTCCTACAATTATATATATTATGGATGCAGTTTATAACATGTAAACCATAAACAACTTTTATTTCTATTGGATTGTTACTCGTTTTAGAGAGTGTAAAAACAAAACGAAACTGCTAATGAAATCAAACTTGGAATCTGGCTTATATTTTGCCTTTTTTTTTTTTTTTCCATGCCTTCATTATTATTATATTATTATTTGCCACTTGATTTTAAAGTTTTATTCTTGTCACAGATTCAGACTTTCAATTGTATGAAAAAAGTATGAAAACTTATCTTTACTTTTTAAACTATTTACAGTAAATATATTTATATTGTTATAATATATATTTATATTGTACAAATATAATATAAAAATATATTGTTTATCCATGCCTCAAAATATTTATGACAGATTGATTAGTAATATTTTAAAATGTTTTTGCACAATTATTTATAATGACTTGATATAACAATGAATGTGAAGTAATTCATATATTAATAAAAAAGACAATTGAATTCTTCTTTGTTGTATTTGCATGTATTTTCACTATTAGTAGACAAATTCAACTAGTGCGAGTGTGAAAAGTGCATTTTTAAGGGCAAAAGTGTCTAAAGTTGAAGAAAAGCCTTTGTACTTACAGTATGTGCAATCTATATCGTTGTATTCTAACGCATCAGCGTTCATTTAAATGCATTCCAAATGTGAACTTGAAAAAACAGCAGAAATGTGTGAAAATATGCTGCTGTGCCTCTGTGAAACTATGTCTGCATTTAAATTAAGATTCTTTTGAGATTACAATCTTCCTTCTGCCAGAATTAATTCATTTTGCATCTGAGTTTTGACAGATTGTGCTTCAGATTTGTTTGTCTTAAGCAGGCATTGCATCTGTCCATGTTTTAAAGTGCTGACAATCACTTCAACTGCTTAAGAAACCAAGAAAAACTTCATACACCTAATAAAATAAAACAAGCATGAAATCAATCAACAATACTTTTCCTTGTTGATGCAAGTCATTGTTAATATTCCTTCCCCAATGAATCGTATTAAACTGCATTGAGTTTTCAATAGTCAATGATCGTGCCACATCCTGTCTCATGAGATGCCTTTGTGATGCCCACTAAAGTGTTATCACATTTGTGGTAGTTTCTGTAATTTTATAATTAATGTTTTTGAATATTTGTTCAGGGGTAATGAACCTGGTTCCACCATCCTTTCACTAAAATATTTTATTATAGAGGTCAGGAGTAATTGTGGAGTTCGCCAGCAGGGGGTAGGGTGGCGCTTATTGTGCTCCAGGGGGCTTTACGTCAGTTTGGTCCGCTTTGCGGTTTTCCTCTTTCTGCTGAGCGAGATGAAAAACGGACGAGAGTTTGCCGTCTCATTTATTTCTCCTGTTTCCAGGTTGGTGGAATAGTAAAATAAGCTAAGTACCTGAAGTGTAATATGTTGACATGTCGCTGAATGTTTTAATGTCCGCTAATAATGCTGTTTTATGAATATGTGGACATATATGTACATATAGAAGTAGCCGCATTTTCGTGCCTGTTAACATCACCTGTTGCTACCAAAGTCACGTCGGACAGAGTTTTATTTTTAGCTCCTTGAACATTTTTGTAAAGTCTTAATACTTTTGAAATGTATGATATTGTGTAAAATGTTAAAAGCTAATGTTAAAAACTGAGTTTATGTAATATTTAAAAGCTAATGTAAAAACAAATGTGACATATTTTAAAAGTGGTTAAATATAAGTTAAAAATCTGTCAGCTCATGCATTTTGGGAAGAGTAAAAATGACTTTAGCTGGACATGGAAAATGCATTTAGGAACCATATGTAAGTGATAACATAAGCTATGTTTTATTTTGAGTTGGAAAGAGACAACTTACAGGGTAAGGGGCCGTTCACACAGAACGCGTTTTTGCGTCTAAAAACACGAGACGCAGCGCTCAGGAGTGGTTTTAAAAAAAAAGCGCAACATAGAACACGCGCCATTGAGACGTGATGCAATAACGACAATAACGGAAACAATAGAAATAGGCAAACTGCAGAATTTACAGATACAAGTTTTGACATGGAAAAAAAGAAAATAAGATAATGAGCGCCTCCTCCGCCATGTTGCCATTATATAAAACGGTTGTCATGCCAACTCGCAATGCTTGCCCCGCCTCCAAGTTCTTCTGATTGGTCCACTGTTTTGGAACTGACATTGATGAGCGGCGCTGCGTGTAAAAGTTGAAATTCTTTTAATTTGACACGGTGTCTTAAAAACGCGGCGCTCATGCGTGAGGCGCTGCAAAAGACGCGAGA
This sequence comes from Megalobrama amblycephala, assembly GCF_018812025.1. NCBI lineage: Eukaryota > Metazoa > Chordata > Actinopteri > Cypriniformes > Xenocyprididae > Megalobrama > Megalobrama amblycephala. The sequence goes on from NC_063045.1 coordinate 28,211,188, forward strand.
CGCAAGCGTAACGGTCATGCACGTCCGTCAAGCGCGTGTTTACATAGAAAAAACAATGGGAAAGTAGCGCATTGGAATAGAAAAACACGTTCTGTGTGAACGGCCCCTAACAGTGGTTATTGTCGTTTTGATTTAATCACACAAAACTTATAACTCAGTATTTGCTGAAAGATGAAAAAAAAGACAAATTGTATTTTATTTTGAAGTCGTGTTTATTTCATAGTGAACATTGAGTGTTTGTAACAGAGGAGGATTTAAATTGTGAATGTCTAATAAATCCTCTCTCCCTCTTTCTGCTGGGCGAGATGAAAAATGGACGCAGAGTTTGCCCTGTCTCATTTATTTCTCCTGTTTCCAGAGATAGCATATAAGCTGTTTATGTGGTGCCAGCCAGTACCTGTAACACCTTCATCTGTTCGATTTTTGAAGGCAGCATAGATGTATCCTGCACGTTCCATTCCCTAACTGTCGAGATAAAAAATAAAGATGGCATCTGAAATTTGAGGTTGGTGGTGTGTAAAGTATACATTTTCTAGCGAGAAGTTTGTATTGTAGTAATTAAATATTCAATTTGTTGTCAACAAAGCGCTCTCTGTTTTTGTTATCTATCATTAAATTGTTATGCTGCTTCAGAAGTCTGTCCGAAATATCAGTTTCGCAAGGTACCTACGTGCGCAAACACTGCCTGCTAAGTCATTGCCTGACAGCCAGGGCAGCGAGGCAACGAGTCAGCTACCTAGGTTTTCGGATGCAGCCACACTCACCCACACTCACTCTAATCAGGTACACCTGCAGCTCATCAGCAACTGGTTGTTACAGTAGCTGGTGTATAAACCACACGACGAGGAGATGTATTCAAAACAAGTATTTTACTAGATAATCCACAGGAGAGTACAGGAACAGGCAGGAACATACACCAACATATACACGAACGATACGGGAAACACAAGACTGGAAACACAGGGCTTATATACAAGGGATAACAAGGAGGGTGATTAGAAACAGCTGGGTGTGATGATGATGGTGATCAGTTGCCATGGTGACTAACTGGTGGCGGGAAATAGAACAATAACAAGTCCAACAATGAGTCCAATACAGAGTGCACATGTAACACTGGTTAAGATGTGCATTTAAGCCTCATACTTGCTCTCAGTCACTTGCTCCTTGTTGTCTCATTCTAGGACTTACCTTCATAATATCAGCCATCATCATATCACCGATTATCTCCACAGAGCCAATTCCAACCACAGATTCAGAATCAGAGCCCACCGCAGACCCAGAGCTGAAGCTGATGCCCGCCATGGACCCAGCACCAGAGCCTGTGCCCTCTACGGAGCCAGTGCCTGCAGCCATGGCCGTCACGGAGTTTCAGCAGTCTGACCAGGTGTGCGAGTTGGTTCTCTTGTCCGTGCCTGTGAGAAAATTAGCCAGATAAGGAAGGGTATAGTCAGCTTCACCCTACAGGACAGTGGCGTTTCCCCAGGCAGAAATAATCAATGTCCTGGTTTCCTCCTGTTTCCAATCTCTTCCTTCTCCACTGGTTATACCAGAGGTAGACAAGTTCAGTCCTAGAGAGCCGCTGTCCTGCTGCGTTTAGCTCCAACCTTAATCAAACACACCTGAACAAGCAAATTAAGCTCTTCAGGATTACTAAGGCTATAGGCAGCTGAAGGTTTTTTTTTTTCAGGGTTGGAGCTCTGCAGGACAGCGGCTCTCTAGGACTGAACTTGCCTACCCCTGGGTTATACGGTCAGCACCAAGCCTGCCTCATCGCCCAGCCCAGGTCCTTCTACTGTCGATTATGCTTTGATTGATTAGAAACAGCCAACTTGTGTGTTTGGGCCGCACACACTTACCCTGCTCCTCCCGAGGCGGCTGCGTCTGCTATAGCTCCTCCCAAAGTGGTAACTACCACTGTAGCTCCTCCTGAGGTGGCAGCATCTGTTATAGCTCCTCCCAAAGCAGCGATGACCACTATAGCTCCTCCCAATGTGGAAGCATCCTTCCTAAACCCTCAGCCTGACCTGTGTCGTCCAAGGAGGCCGTTCCTGAAATCTTTGCCTGTCCCATGTCGGCCAAGGAGTCCGTTCCAGAATTCAGGCCATCCCTGAATTCCCTGTCTGTTCTGTATCTGCCAAGGAGGCCATTTTTAAACTCTGTCTGTCCTGTATCACCCAAAAAGGCAATCTCCAAATTCCCTGCCTGTCCTGTCATGCCCAAGGAGGCCGTCTCTGAGTTCCTTGCCTGTCCTGTATTGGCCAAGGAAGACATCTCCAAGTCCCCTACCTGTCCTGTCATGGCCAAGGAGGCCACATTCAAGTTTTTAGCATGCTTTGAATCGGCCAAGAGAGCTGTCTATGAAAATCTGCCAATCCTAGCCAAGGAGGCCACCTACACTCTCAGAAGTGTCCATTACTCACGAGTGCCCTTTTTTCCCCCAGCGGAACTCGTGCATAAGGTTTAAATGAAAGCACTAAGCTCTTGATCACTTGGAGTTCATTATGGAGCTTATTTATTATTTAAACCCCTTTTTACTTAAGAATTTTTTAGTGATTGTTTTTTTCTATATGCATATAAGTTGTTGGAGAAAATATATAAAATCTTATGAGCTGTTGGAGAAAAATAAATAAATTATGCAAGCGAAAAAAATATCAATTGTATAAACTTTGACTGTGAACATAAGGTATCTACAAGGATTATGTTATTGATTCTCAAAATAATTCATATATCCTACACTTCAGTTAAGCGTAATCTTATCTGATGTCACAATCAAGTTGATTGGGATATGGAGCTTCTTGAAGTGTACATTGGAGTAGACTCGCTCCCTCTGTCAAAATCAAGAGGACGAGGGTCTGTCCATATAAACTTCCCTCGTCCACTTCACCTGACTGTTATTTCTTGTGAGGTGTAAAATACTGTAATTTTGTTCTTACTTTGCAATCTAATGGTTACTTTTCTTAAATGAGACCGCCTCAATGACGTATGCTGCCTTCAAATGCAACCGCTGAAGGACACAGCCTTCAAAATGAAATGCAGCAACAGTCACTCGCACTCACTCTAATCAGATACACCTGCAGCTAATCAGCACATAATTAACACATGCATTTAAACCTCTCACTTCCTCTCAATCAGCAGCTGGCCTTGTTGTATCATTCTAGGACTCACCTTTCACCCTGCTTCAAAGGAAAAGTACTTACCTGTGTTTACTAACCTGTTTATCCTTGATCTGGCAAGATAAGTGATTCCTCTGTGAATTGTGATTACTTGATGTAGTGAACAGCTGTGATGGCACCAGAGCTTCACAACATTCATCCTTTTGTCCCACTTTGATTAATACAAAAGAGTGTGATAGGACCCTCAATGACAACTAATTGACTATTGTAATCAGGACTGCCAAAGGTGGAGGGCAGGAAAGACGACATCAATGGCCCATTGATCACAGGCTAATCTCATCACGAGTTGCCTTTGTTCACCTTAGCCCTCCATACCTGAGACCAATGTGTGAACGATCATGGACTCTCAGGGCCACCAAACCGGTTCTGAATAGAGCACATCAAGAACAGAGAAAAGCCTTTAGAAAGACAATTTCTAAACATACTGGCTTGAAACCACCAAAAATGAACAGGAATTCTGTAAGAAACATGTCCTATAAGTCTTTTTACTCATCCAGGAAACTGTACACACAGTGGAAACCACTCCTGGAATAAAAGCCAATGTAATCGCACCCACTGAGACAGAAATGTGATACCTCAACCAATTCATATCAAGTTTGGACTCCATGAGTTCAGAACACTGCCACAAGGACTTTGAGAAGGTTTGGAAAAGAAATAAAGCATTTTCAAGGTCATAAAGACACTGTCTTATTTAACTGTGTATTTTGGGACAATGCAAAAAGTTCCACAGAATGGAAAGGTGGGACATGATGGGTGGACACCAAGAATGCTACAACCCAAACACATCACCACACAAGGAAAGGTGGGGATTAGTAATCCTCTCCCCAACAAGAAGGAATAAAAGCTTTCCAAAGTGAAAAACCCCTTCTGAGTGTCTGACCTAACGGGGGGAAGAACAGCATGACCAAGGTTATACTCTTGCGAGTAAACCTTTCACCGCACGGACCTTCAAGCAGCCCAACTGCTTCTGCAGAGGACATTGGCTCCTGACTTGCATAACTCAAGTACTTCCAACCTACAGAAGATCCTGCAGATCGACTACCATCCAACTTAAAGTTCTCTGGATTACACAAAGACCCTAGCACTCAGTGCAGCTCTGCAACTGTTGGAAAGCAATCCAGTCTTTCCCACTGCAAACAGAAGGATACCAGTAGAAGATGTTTCCCATCACCGGACAGATCAACCTACCAAGTGAAATGTAAATATAAGCTAACCAAACCTTTTCCTTGGCATTAGGTTGTTGCTATATGAGATTGCTATTTGTGTAGAGATTTTATCTATGGTCAGCGTATACAGATAGATACATCAAGCACTTTATCTGTATTCATATGCTTATTTACTATTTCATACCAGCATCCAGAAAGACCACAATTGACTTCCCCATAAACTGCTAATTACCCATTCATTGCTTCATCCAATTCGTTGCTCATCTACTTGCCATTCATTTTGTTAACGTCCATTTGTGTAGTAGTTTGTAGTTTCTGTTTGATTATTGATTACATTTTCTTAGTACTTTATTTTCCTTAGTAGTATTTAGTTAGTGTGATATTTTACTCTTGTATTTTAATCTTTTTAATAAATTCATTTTTATTACAAACTGTCATTCTTGTGTTGATAATCAGAGGCTCTACAAGCTTGCTCAAATATCACTAAATCCTTCAGATGACAAACTTCCTCTAATTTATAAAATTCTAATTCAGTCAACAATATTCTGTGATTGTTCTTTATTGTCAAGGTGAGAGTCCTTGGCTTGTGCCCCAAAATATCAGAAGGAATCATCTGACTCAATAGTAATACAAAATATTAATAATAATATTTAAGACCATAAATAACTATATTTGTGGTGCCCTAGTGTGAGGCTAATCCAAAATCACTACACTGAATACCCTCTTAACCTAGTTTTGGAAAGTTGAAAGTTACAAGTGCATATTGACTTTGAGTTTACCTGAAAATACTTTCCTGCATTTCTGTTTATGGATGTTTTGAATCAGAAGTATGGATTGAAGTTTATGTTCCCCGTTTTTTTTTTTTTACCACATTTCATATCACCGTTATGTGGATGGTTCTCAGTTTTACCTTCCAGTACGGCTTAACACCACTGTTTCATTTGATGTGACAAGTAATTTTCTTCAGCTAAATGAGGATAAAATTATTATTATTGTTATTATTATAAGATATTCTAGGTTGTCCTTTCAACCAGTGTACGCAAACAAATTAGTCATGGAGTGATCTCAGAGTGATTTTCACTACTTTAGACTTTTTTTTTTTTTTTTTAATAAATAAACAAATTAATGCTGTTATTAGAGCATGCACTTGTCACATCTCAATTGGATTATGGTAATTCTCTTTATTCTGGTCTTCCACAATCATCATTATCATGATTGCAGTTTTTTTAAAACATTCTAAAATCAAGATTCTAAAAAGAGGGACCATATTTCCGGTTTTAACATCCCTTCACTGGCTTCCTGTTAAATTCACAGTTGGTTTTAAAATTCTTATTATTTTAAATTATGTCCAGCTGTGCACGAAGGTATATTAGTGATCTCCTTGGGCCCTATAATACACCCGGCGCAATGCGACGCAAGGCGCAGCGCAAGTGTGTTTGCTAGTTTGCGTCTAAAAAAGAGGTGTGTTCAGGCGCATTGCCGGCGCATTGCTATTTTAAGGAGCTGAAAATAGACTGCGCCATAGACCAACTCAAACCTGGTCTAAAGTCTAAAGTCAATGGCGCAATATTTTTTTATCGCGCGGAGCTATTTGAAAGCCTGCATCCAACGCAGACGACTGAAAGATTGACTTGCCACTTAACAAATTCCGCCATGTAAATAGCAATCTGCCATGGCGCGAGCGCATCTCGCTCTTAAAGGGAATGGGAGATGACACTCTGATTGGTTTATTGAACGTTACGCCCATTACTCATTAAGAGAATAGGGACACCCCAATTTAAAAATACGCCCCGGCGCACGGACCGTTTTTCCGTCGTTAAAATAGCAAAAGTGGATTTGGACACGCCCTGAGTGCACCTGCGCCGTGCGCTTTACACTTTGCGTTTAGATCGTTAAAATAGGGCCCCATGTGTCATACTATCCTCCTAGGGCACTTAGATCTTTGAATCACTTGTTTTTAACTGTGCCACGGTGTTGCTATAAATCAAAGGGTGATTGGGCCTTTTCTGTGGTTGGGCCCAAGCTTTGGAAATTGTCTCCCCTATCATGTGAGGTCTGCTCCTTCATTGTACATGTTTAAGTCTACTCTTAAATCTTATTTTTATTCTTTAGCTTTTGGATGGCTGTAGCTGTTGTTCTCATTCATTCAGTCACGTTCAACGTTATAATGGACTCATAACAAAATGAGCCAATGGACATTGGCCAGTGAGATTTGCTTGCCGAGTCACACCTACCCAGACATACAGGTATAAATAGGATTGGCATTATTCACTTTATTCATATTTTGCTTCGGAGCCGAGTGGTTGTAATCGATCACTCTTTTGCAGTCACCTTCTGAAGAGCAGATTTTCTATACAGAAAGAGCAAAAAGCAATTGTAATAGCTAAACCAGGACTTATCTCCAAAACCAGCAATTAAAAACCAAATAATTGGTTTGCTTGTCTGCAGCTCGTCGAGGAATCTCACTGTCAGTGTGGTGACACATCCAGCGGTGTTCCTCAATTCAGCTTGCTGTGCACGGAGAGTGCAGCGCCCCCTCTGCGATCAGAGTCTTTTTCAAGATGTCCTCAAGGTTGTTTCCTGACTTCATTTGACAGCCACGATCGCGCTCTCACATGCCTGTGCAGACAGCATGCTGAGAGAGCGTTTTGTGGCCGTCAGATGGAATCTGCGAAAGCATGTCCATGTTGGCATTGCAGTCGTGACTCTCCTTCTTTAATACGGAGGCACAAGTCCCTTCTGCTGCTACCCAGCCGTCTGCCACTTCTCGTAGTAGAGCCGCAAGTGTGGTTAGCGCTCTGGGTGACCTGAGGGTTACAGTGGAAGCTTCTTCGTCGGGCCCACCCCCACGAACCTCCCAGGCTGGCTTCTTCGGTGACACTGTCGAGGAGTTTGCCCAGCAGTTTTTGGCAGTCCAAAAGCAGATGGAGGCCATAAAACACATCTTGCCCTGGCGTGACACTGCCACCAAGCTGCTGCGTGTCTTGAATCGGGCCCTTCACAAGCTCCCATTCAAGATGTGACAGAAACACATCCTCACTGCACTGCACTGGCTACCAGGATATGTTTGCAACGATCGACCTGAAGGACTCGTACATCCATGTCTTGCTTTTGCAGAGACCAGAGACCATTTCTTCGCTTTGCGTTCGAGGGTTGAGCATACCAGTAATGCCTCCACCATGGGCTGGGGTGCCGTGTGCAATGGGCATGCTGCGTCGGGCTCTGGGACAAGACCTCAACTGCAGTGGCATATCAATTGCCTCAAGTTTCTTGCAGTACTCCTTACCCTGTGCCGGTTTCGACCATTGCTGCACGGCAAGCATGTACTCGTCCGGACGAACACCACTCACACGTTGCAACTCGCCCGCCATCTCCTATGGAGTCAGCAGTGGCTCAGGTCACTGTGCAGCATTTGCATTCTGGGCGAGCTCAATCATGCAGCCGACATGCTCTCATGACAGCTCACGTTCCCAGGAGAATGGAGACTCCATCCTCAGGTGGTCCAGCTGATCTGGAGTCGATTCAGGGATGCACAGGTAGACCTGTTTGCCTCCTAGTTGTCCTTCCAATGTCAATTATTCTGTTCCCTGACCAACGGGTCCCTCGGCATGGATGCACTAGCACACAGCTGGCCCCGGGGCCTATGCAAGTATGCGTTTTCCCCAGTGAACCTTCTCGCACAGGCACTGTGCAAGGTCAGGGAGGATGAGGAATGGGTCTTGCTCATTGCGCCATACTGGCCCAACTGGACCTGGTTCCTAGAACTGATGCTCCTCACGACAGCCCCTCCATGGCAGATTCTCCTGAGGAAGGACCTGCTTTCGCAGGGACGGGGCACCATATGGCACCCGGAGAATTTAAGTGACCTACCGCCAGCGGTAGTTCAGTTCAATTCAATTCACATTTATTTGTATAACGCTTTTCACGATACATATAATTTCAAAGCAGCTCTACAGAGAATGCATGTCAACATTAGAATTTAAAGAATGCAGTTAGCAAATAATGTAATAATTTAGGCAATTAATTTACAATCAGTGTTAGTTTAACTGAAGGTAGAAGCAATGAGCTCCTGGAAAAATGAATTACATTAACAATAATTAGGATATAGAAATTGGGCAATGTGCATGTTGATCCAGATGATTGTGTCTTCGGAAGTCCTCGCAGGAGTTGGCGCCGTCTCTTCATAGGTGTTGGTCATCTGAGGTCTTCTTAAGAGGCTGGATCCAAACTGAAGCTGATGTCCTCTCTAGTCACCTCAGAACGGGTGTCCCGAGGTAAAACAGAAAAGCAAATGGAGAATAATTTGCGTAGCTGCTGTTCATAACATTAAGCAAAGATGGTCATGTGCAGTTGATCTGGTATGAGATGCATTATGTGAATGCTTGGCTAAAGTGATGCGTCTTTAATCTAGATTTAAACTGGGTGAGCGAGTCTGAGCCCCTAACATTATCAGGAAGGCTATTCCAGAGTTTCGGAGCCAAATGTGAAAATTTAGTTGACTTAGATATCCTAGGTACAACCAGAAATCCAGAGTTTTGTGATCTTAAAGAGCGTGAAGGATTGTAGGGTGATAGAAGGTAGTTGACACTATCACTTCAGCTAGACCCACCTCTACGAGGCGTGCTTATGCTTTGAAGTGGAGTCTGTTCGCTGAGTGGTGTTCTTCCTGATGGGAAGACCCCTGGAAATGCCTGGTCAGCTTTGTGCTTTCCTTTCTTCAAGAGGGCTTGGAGCAGAGGCTGTCCCCCACCACCTTGACGACCTGGTCATCAGGTACCTGAGAGGTGCCAGGAAGTTAAATCATCCCAGGCCATGCCTCATCCCTTCCTAGGATCTCTCTGTCATCATTTCGGGCCTACAGAGAGCTCCTTTTGAGCCCCTGGAGTCAATTGAGCTTAAAATCCTGTCTTTGAAGACAACGCTCCTGACTGCGCTCACTTCCTTCAAAATAGAGTGGGAAATGCAGGCATTTTCGATCAGCAATTCGTGCCGGCACTGCCTCATGTCATCCTGAGACCCCTGCCTGGATACGTGCCCAAAGTTTCCAACCACTCCCTTCAGGGAACAGGTGGTGATCTTGCAAGCGCTGCCCCCAGGTGGTGAACTTGCAAGGGCATGCCACATTATGCGAAGGCCACGTAAGCCGTGTTATGCAAATGGTCATTACAGGCTGCACTATGCGAAGGGACATCATAGCCAAATATACAGAAAAGGCTGTGATTTGCCATAAAATATGAAAGCCATAAACAGCGCGATGGGCCAGTTATAAGAAGTAAAGTATTTGTGAAGACCGAAGCCAATTGATATTGTAGGACAACAGAATGAGACCACCATCAGTAGCATGCTAATATAAATATACCTTAATTATTACTTGACAGTGCCTGCTGAGCGTTTGAGTTAGAGTCAGATCTTACTTGGAACTTGAATGCTGAGGATTGACCATGTACACGGCACTTTGATATAGAAGGCTGACATGTACAGCTGTGTTCATAGCAGCACCAGTCTAAAAGAATGCATGTGCAGTTAGGAGGATACTAAACCACTGCATTGTGGTGGGAAGGCTGTTAGGTTAGATAAAATGATAGAAGGTAGTATTTAGGTCCTAACAGGGAGACTCAGAAAGAGCACAAGTACATAAATGACAATTTTCTTGGCATGAATCCTGCACACAGCTTGACAGAGCTCCATCTTACTGTAACCCTTATTTTCTGCTGTGAACACCCCAGTTTTTTCGATGTGGATAACATAAATAAAACACGAGTTACAACGGTGATAATTCATGTTTCTTTCTTTAATTAGAATTAGAAGTATCGGCATAACAGCATGAACAGCTGCCTAACTCACTCGTACAACTTGCTTCTTCTCTTCTCTTTCCAAGCGCGCTCCCTTAAAGGGTCCGAGGCACAAAATCATTTCCCAACTTTTATATATATATATATATATGAAATAAATGAAAACATTACTAAATAAATTATTAGTGTCTTCACAACCACATCAAAATTACTTTTTCTTTCTTTTCTCTTTTTAAATAAAAGCATGAATTAACAGACTAAAATAAATAATGAATTAAACTGAAACTAAAATAAAATAATGAATTTAAGGTCACAGTCATCCTCTGCTTAACAAGAAACGTCCTTGTTTCTCAGAATAATTCTGTATAATTTTAACTCAGTCACATACAACAACCTACTAACGTGACAACAGTGCATAAGTGCAGTATTGCATCAAAATTTGTTCGTGTGATATACCAAATTACTCCACAACAACCTTAGAACACATTCCTCATATGCTGTATCACATTTCTGTATGAAATACAATACTGTATGAAATTCATTTTGTGCATTATACAGTACAGCAAAAGTACAGTGCACAGACAAACAATATGTGCATATCAACATGTGCAAAATATGTGCATCAACATACAAAATCTTTAAACTTTCCAGGTTTTTTAACCATGCGGCCACTACGAGTCAGCTGAGGTGGGTCCACTGATGGTAAATTGTCTCGCTCCTGACCCTGAGAGTCCGTAGGGGAAACATTAGGCCTTGGCACAGGGTCTGGCCCCGACAAAGAAAGAGTTTGAGCTGAACAGTCAGTTCTTGACCCGCAAACAATTGGCTTTACAGTTTGGTTAGGCACATAGGGTGGTGTAGGGGGTTACAACCTTTGTAAGGCTTTAGGCGATTGTGATGAACCACCCACCTTCTTGACTGTGGATTTCTTGGGTCTGTAATCTCGTAAGTTACACCAGGGGTGTCATCCTTGTCCATTCTCCTCAGAATTTTGTATGGCCCTTTCCATTTAGGAGCCAGTTTATTCTGCTTTTGAGCTGGATCGTCCAAAAACACAAAGTCACCAGGCTTATGTGGGTGGAAAAATTTATTTTTATGATACTGCCGTTTCGGATTAAGTTTGGCTGCATTGGACCGCACAGCAGCATCATTGAAAGCATTTGACAAACGTGTGGTCACATCACGAGCATAGTCTGCAGGGGTGCCTGGTGTACAGGAAGTGATAGCAGGACTACAGTTCAAAAGGATATCGGCAGGTAGTTGTGGTTCTCTGTCATGTGCAAGAAAGAAAGGAGAGATCCCAGTGCTGGAATGAACGCTGGAATTATAGGCCAGTTCCACTTGAGGCAGATATTTATCCCATTCACCCCCACTTTCACAAATGTACTAGGCGAGTTGGTCTTTCAATGTTCAATTCAGTCTTTCGACCATACCATCACACTGGGCATGGTAGGGTGAGTTACGGGTTTTCTCAATGCCAAGTTGACTGCACAGATGTTTAATAAAATATGACTCAAACTGTCTACCTTGGTCCATATGGACAACCTCAGGGACCCCGTGCTGCTTAATGTAATCCTCAAAAATGCACTGTGCTACAGTTGTCACACACTGATCTTTCAGGGGGCAGGGGGTACAGATTGACAAAACGAGTAAAATAGTCCATTACAACTAAAACATACCTATTCCCAAGTGAAGTAACAGGTAGCTCAGTGATGTCAGCAGCAATTCTTGAAATGGTCTGTCTGCATTAATGGACTGTAATTGAGCCCTTTCATGAGGAGTGGTAGAAGCACATGACTGACAGGATACACATTCAGCACAGAATTTCTGGATATCACGGGACATGTAAGGCCAATAGCATATTTTCCTGGCTCTCAACAAAGTACGCTCAGCACTCAAATGACCACTAAACTTCTCCCCATGAAAACACTTAAGAGCGGTTAGAATGAGTACTTCAGGCAAGACTACTTGGTAAACAATGCACAAGTCCATTGTGCTAAACCAGCATGCACCTGCCAAGCTGTCTAAAGCATCTGATGGTCGGGGTAAGGGGTATGAATCTTTTACAGTGACTGCATTAAGCTTTCTAAAATCAATGCAGAATCTGTAACTGCTGTCTCTCTTTTTCACTAAGATGACAGGAGAAGCCCAGGGGCTACAACTTTCCTCAATGACATCATGCGAAAGGAGCTCCTGAACTTGCCTATCTATCTCAGCGCGAATATGTGAAGATGTTCTGTAAGCCCTCTGCCTGATTGTCTGTACATCCCCAGTACGGATGGTATGCTTGACAAAATCTGTACGACCATAGTCATTGTCATTTGCACTGAAAACATCTGAATAGTTGAAAATCAGAGTCTCTAGCTGAGTCTGTTGTTCTCTGTCCAATACAGACTGACTGAGGTCTACTTTGCATTTTGGACAGGGCTCAATCTGTGTCTGTATCTGAGCTACTGTGGGTTCCAACATTGTGTATTCTTCACCTGGTTGAGTGACAAAGGAATGAAACTCACCAAGTCTTGTGCCACAGGGAACATGACAATCCTCATTTGTCGGATTCATGGCTCGAACAAAAGTCACACCTGCTTTTACAGAGGTTACTGTATGTGCTACAAAAAGACCTGGTACTGTCTGACTTTCAGGGTCTAAAAGTCCAACATAATTGCATGTGAAATATTTTTCGCCAATATTGAGCTGAATCTTTGCCAAAACGTTCATCTGTGACCTGGCAGGGATCAGAATGGGCTCTAAAGTCACAGCACTACTCCGAAGAGGGACTATATCCTGCGAACACAAGAGAGGAACAGTCCAATTCCACAATTTTAAATTATTCTCTCTGAGATCAATTACAGCATGATGTTTGCTAAGAAAATCCCACCCAAGGATAACTGGCTGCGTTGCATTCCTAACCACCTGAACATCATGCGAGAACACTTCCTCACCAAGCCTAATAGTAATTGGTAACATACCAAGAGTGTCAAGATAGTCACCAGTCACTGATTTTGCCAAGAGAAAGGATTTCTGAATTGGCTTTTTTTGTGAGAGAGGGAATGTTCAGATGAGGGTGGATGATTAGTCGACGAATGTAGGCCATATCTCTCACCAGAGAAGCTGTTGAAGGGCCATTCTGTTGTAAATCCTGATGATGAGAGGCGTGATGTAAGCCATGATCTCGATGATCAGAAGTCGGGTTGACATAACGATCGCGATGATGTAGAGTGGGGCCAACATGTTGGTTACGATGATAAGAAGAAGGGCTGGCATGTTGAGCAGCATAATATGAAGGCAGGCTGGCGTGACGATCTCAATGAGGTGGACTGATGTGACGATCTTGATGTGGAGAAGCGCTGATGTGACGATCTCGATGATGTGGCGATGGGCTGACATGACGATCTTGATAATGTGAAGATGGGCTGACATGACGATCTTGATAGTGTGAAGATGGGCTGCCTTGACGATCTCGACATGGAGATGATGCAGGTGATGATGGGTATCTCCTCGGAGATGAGAGTGGAGAGTAGCGATGCTTGTCTCTACCACGTTCTGGTGAGTAGCCTCACTGTCTGGAGGAAGCATGTTGAAAACTTTGCTCATGCTGTTTCTTTAATTGACTGACTTCCATCCTGAGAGACTTAACATCAGCAGTTAGTTGCTTTACTGCAGTCATGATTTCAGAAGAAATGTTCCCCGTTGATGCTGTCTTTGTGGACACCATTGCAGAAAGAGACTCTCCGCTGGGTGAAGTTGCAGATGTGTTCGGTGTAAGACTGTTCTTTTGACTAATAGTGGAAAGAGGTGCAAGCCTGAGAACTTCCTGTGCCCGTTCCCATTTACAAGCAATGGCTAAAACTTTCTCTAGGCTAATAGCGCCATGTTCATGACATTTTGCTTGAAGAACAGGGTCAAGACCAGCTATGAACCGTCTAAATCTTTCCATAGCAATGGCAGACTCAGCATAATTTGGAAATGCTTCTAAAACAAGTCTTGTGATCTCAGCGGCAAATACTTCCAACGGCTCTTTGGGCATTCGTGGTCTGGCATTCACAAACGTCTGAAAATGCAGCAAAAATCGCTTCCTTCCAAAAACGTCATTTAATGCAGAAACACACAATTCATAGTTCTGTTGTATCTCAGGAGCCATGGAGAGCCAGTAAGCTAAAGCATCTTCACTCAACCTCGTAGGCAAAATGGCAGCCAAATCTTGTGTCTGTGCATCAGCACAAGCCTTAACAGCGAGCTCTAATCGGGCTTTCCATAAGGAAAAACTGTTTTTGTCCCTACCGTCCCCATGGAAACACAGTGGAAGATCGACTTTAAAGTGCAGCACCTTTGTAGTGTGATTAGCCGAAGACGCATTCTCTGTACGACGAGCTGTTGTGTCCATTTCGACACCATCGCTCTCGTTGGGAGACGAAGAACGTGCAGGAAGCATACGAGAATCAATAGACATTTTCCCATAGATTTAGACACTGTTTAACTTCAAACGGCGTGAGCGATAAAATAGTATCTTTTAAACGGACTAAATGTCTCAAAGTTCACTCACCACAATGCTTCGCGTTTCAATGCGCCGTCTTAGTTGAATGGCACTGCCGCGAAATTTCCAGAAAATCATGAACTTGAAACCGCAGCCACCAGTCTGTAACCCTTATTTTCTGCTGTGAACACTCCAGTCTCTTCGGCATGGATAACATAAATAAAACACGGGTTACAATGGTGATAATTCACGTTTCTTTCTTTAATTAGAATCAGAAGTATCGGCATAACAGCATGAACAGCTGCCTAACTCACTCGTACAACTCGCTTCTTCTCTTCTCTTTCCAAGCGCGCTCCCTTAAAGGGGCCGAGGCACAAAATTATTTCCCACCTAATTATATATATATATATATATATATATATATATATATATATATATATATATATATATATATATATATATATATATATATATTATTATTATAATTATTATTATTATAATTATTATTATTATTATTATTATATAACTCTGCATAAGACACTTGAAAATAAATGAAAACATTACTATCAATTATTAGTGTCTTCACAACCACATCAAAATTTCTTTTTCTTTCTTTTCCCTTTTTAAATAAAAGCATGAATTAACAGACTAAAATAAATAATGAATTAAACAAACTAAAATAAAATAATGAATTTAAGGTTACATTACTATCAGAATCTGTTGAGAGAACCCTAAAATGAAAACCAGACCAGAATGACAGAGAAGCAAAAGAAATACTCAAAATATGTACAAGAACGGAGATTGATATGCCTCGTTATACAATACCCTTGCATTAAATCATAGCTAGTTACTGAACCCTGCAAAAGCTAGCATAATTTAGGCAAACCTTTGCAAAAGGATAGACGAAGAGATAAAACTTACGTCGAGAGAGCCCTGTAAAAGGGGAAGGGGGCATGATAAAGCCAATTGAAATGCTTATGACCAGATGCAGAGTACTGAGTGCAGAGTAATGCTGATGTTCAATGTGAAGTGCACTGTTACAAACGTGAATCACAGTGACGGTGATGGTCCACATCTACTGCACTGCTTTAAAAATTATGACGAGAATGGCAAAAATAAATCAATATACATACCGCTGGTGCTAGGAGGTTCGGAGAGAGAAAGAGGGGGGGAAAAAAAGAAAAAATAGCACAGGCTGTGGAAATGTAGCACAAGTATAAAACATTTGTTGCTATCTCTGAAAATAACCAAATAGAGCAATTAATCACTTAAACAGACATGTAACTGGCATAAGATATTAATGTTCCCCATGGCACACATAATCTAAATGAACAAGAACTGTTTTCAGACAAAAAAAAAAAAAAAAAATCCCGATGGTTGGACCAGTATATTTAATAAATGTTTTTTGTTTTTTATAACCTTGTCATTTGTGGTGCGGGATGGGAGTGAGTAGGAATGGGCGGACTGCGGGTCATGTAGCCAAAGCTATTTTCGGTACCAGCTGAGAGACAGCTGCTTTCAAATGCTCCCCTGCATATTTGTGTTTACACTCTGAAGAGTGTCGAAGGTTTGTATTTAAAATGCGTTTTGCAGTGATGAGCATAGCCGATCACAGACATGGCTGTTGAGAGCATGAATGAAATGGCCAATTATAGAGGCATTTTACATTAGCGCAGAATACACTCAATCAAGATCAAAACAGTTCAGCGCATGTTCAGTGGCTGAGGCTATGTCTACATTAATCCGGATAGATTTGAAAATGTCTTTTTTATTTCAAAACTCTCTCCGTCCACACTAGCGTTTAAGCATTTTCCAAAAGTTTCTCATCCACTTTGAAACAACGGAAAATGCTAAAATTCACTTTACTGAGCATGTGTAAACCTTCATAAAAGCTCGAGATGATACAGATAGAATAATAATAAAAGTCCTCACGCTATTTCAAGAGTTCACACTTACAAATAAGTCAGGTAAATTAATTGGTAAACGTATTTGGCGTGCTGTCCGGGGAGAGGGCTCCAAGCTCGGTAATCGGCCCGAACACAGAGTACACTCTATTTGAGCGACGTAAACACAAATTAATAATAAATTTAAAAAATATCTAATCATCCTCCATTATGTGGTCATTATTTACTATTATCTCCTATCATCAGTAAACTGTTGCATTACCAAGGCAATGACAGATGCTTTTGTATTACATTCCAACGTGCAGCAGTTATCAGCCCCACTGTGGATGAGACTGTAACCGTACCAGCTGGCCCGGATCGGTACAGAATGGAATGGTTATGCAATGAGAACCGCCCGGCAAGATGGTGGAAAAGCTTTAGTTATCGTAAAAGTGTAGAAGTTTAGCTGAACTGAAGCTTTTGACAGTTTCACTATGTTTATAAAGGGAGCTCATTTTGCTCTCGTTCTGTATCCATGTACAGTTTGAATAAATGTTATGTTTCTCATGCAACTATTTCAGGATGCAGTCTGTTAAACGGATCGGGTATAGTATGGAAATAAATTAGTGCTGCTGTTGGCACTGATCTTGGTGGGATATCTAATGCTATACAAAATGACTGTATCTTTCCTGTACACGCACTTAGAAAATCCAATGCACTTTATGCTGAAACAGAACAAAACGCAGATAGAGACGTATTAACTGAAGAACATATTAACCAAAGGAACATGAACACAAAAACATGCAATTACTAATATGGTCTATTTGTGCTCCGCCATACATATCAGGTATTTACGAGAATAAAGCATGTTTAAAATGCAATAAGCAAACGACATAGCCTTTTTTCACCACACAGAACACTACATAAGACTACGACAGATCACAAAAGGAAGTTATTTCAAACACTGGATGCCACGTGAGTTTGAGCAAAAGAATGTCTTGTCTTTGAATATTCTCTTCTGCTGGAGGACAGGCCCGTAAAAACTTGGCTTAAAAAGATGTTTGGGTCGTGTTCAGGGCTTGACATTAACTTTTTTGCTCACCAGCCACTGTTGCTAGTGGTTTTCCAAAGTTACTAGCTACTCAGCATTTTCACTGGCCACAATTTTGCTGTATATTTTATATGATTAAAGTTGACTTTGGCATGCTAAAATTACTTGATTTTGAGTCATTTTACTTGATTTAAAATGCTTTCAATCTTTCAGATGCAGATTGACCACCTAAATCAAGACTAGGCCTACATGGTATATCAGCTGGTATGTACGGGTGGGCAAGGGGTGGTTGATATGACCATAATATGATAAATTTTATAATTGTAAAAGTTATTTTTGTTAGGTTATATAATAAAAATGCTGAATGCATGGACGTAATATACTGACACATATCCAGTTTTCACCCACCCGTTTACGTCCACTTAAGCCATAACCGACTGTATTCACACCAGATACTCCACACGATGGACATTTTGACATCTGTGTATGCATGTATTTGACTATTCAGGCGCAATAAGAACTGATCTCTTGCGTGCGACACAGAGAAAGCGTGCACGCGAGAGAGCGCTTCTTTTGTGTGACATTCAGCGCGATTACGCCGATCCTGCCTTCACCAACTGCAAGTTAATCGCTAACAAATTATGATCGGATTGTAATTTAGTGCTACGACGAGTTTAGCTACCTTTCATTTCACTGTAGGCTGAAATTATATTCAACCTGCCAAAGTGGCTAGTGGGAGTGTCTGTCTTACCCGCCACATCTGAAATCTACCCTCATTTGGCGGGTGCTAATGTCAAACCCTTGTCATGTTACTTTCAGTTGCACATTATAAGTGACAAACTCACAGCGCTTGCAATGATAAATCGAGCACTGTTTAAAGCAAACCGATAGATGTGCTGATGTCAGTGCTGTATTTCAAAAACACACAGAGCATATACTTAATGATTAGAACTTAGCAATTTCATAACACTGAGCCAATTCGCGATTACAGCTTAACTTCAGTTAATCATGCAGCCCCAGATTAACTTTACACTAAATGGTCTTGGTGTATGTTGTATTAAAACCCATATTTGGGGTTTCCCCAAGCCTTGCATTCGTGGGGAGAAAGGAGGAAAATATGCTGCGCTTTTTAGATTAAACTATGTCTGAAATTTAAAGGACTACGATAAAGTCAAGATAAATTTTCAGCCAAACTATTTCCCAGACTGTGAAAGGAACATCAGCATCATCAACTGCAAACGTGAAACAGAGAATTCAGTGTTTATTTATTCCAGGTGTCAAGCAGTGATTGGCCAGACCTATTATTATGAATTAATGATGACCCAGATAGCATGGTGACATTGATACAATGTTGAGTTTTGATCCAAACCATAATTTTAGTTGAGATCGACATTTCAATGTTTAAAGTGTGTTGGAACAGTATTGAAATTTTTATGAAAGTCAACAGCACACATGGGTGGAGACCGTGACATTGAACTAAAAGTGATTTGTAGTTGATGACCACAAGATCATGCAGGTATGCATCTCTGATGAAGGCTATTGGGCATTTCCCAATCAGTGGGGTGTTTTCAAACCATGATGGGCATTTTCAGCTGCTTTACCTGATTTGCTCTAATCAGCTGGGGGCTTGGTTTAGGGGTGGGCCATCATGATTCTAGCAAGACTGTTGAAAAATGGTTGAAAAACATCTATTGTAGTTTGAAATTGGCCACTGATGGGTGAAAGCCCATTTTGGTTTTGCATGTGCACTTCTCAGTAGTCTAACTGATACTTCCCCTTAGAGAGAAAGTTCAGGTGTGTAAATGGCACATAAACAGTTACTGAGTGATTGGTGGTGGATAACTTACATTTCTTTTCGTTGCAGGTAGCGAATGGTGATGATGGTAAACGAACTGGATGAAGTGCATACCTCTTGATGAATGGTGAGTATACAGGTAATCTGTAATCCACAGGTTTCAGGCATGAAGATGAAGGAGATCATTGGAGAGACAAAAGAAACACAGAATCAACACAGGAGATAAGCAAGTTGAATCACCAAGATAAGTAGAGCAGACAAGGAGCCTGTTTCCACATTCAAGGCCAGACGATGAGTGACTAAGAGGTGTGTGCTTTAGTACTGGTGCTGAGTGCTGCAGTGATGAGGAACACGTGACTGTGATTAGAACTCAGGAGAGAGTGAGCGCTGTGTGAGTGTGACTGGAGAGACAGAAAGCAGTTTCAAATAGAAATATCTTATTGTCAAGAGCCAGTCCAAAATACCATCATTCAATAGATCTGGAAACAATTTATATTAATTTATATCAAGTTGCTTGCTTTCTGTCTATGACAGAAGAGCTCAATGCAAACCATGTTGTATCAACATATACTGTATCACATATCATCAGTGGTTGAGGTCACTATTTAAATCTGGTTCTACCAATACTGAATTCTGACCACATAATAAAAAGTTAAGCTATTCAAAATGTGTTGTGGCCATTTCCCAGTCTCCATACTTGTGCACACAGTGAGGTGATTAAGGTCAGTATTCTCTTTCAGTTCAACTATTGTCATAGTGGATCAAAATAAACTTGTTTAGTAAGATAAAGTTAGTATGTTTAGCTCATAGACCAGGGGTCGGCAAGTAAGTTTGGCATTGGGCCAAAAAAGAAAAATCGCCACTAGATGGCGGGCCAGAACATAGTCAAAGGAAATGTAAGAAATTAATTGAAAAAATGCAACTAGAATTGCCTGTGACAGACTGTTACAGTGTCTTTTGTAACTGGTAGTGAGCTGTTACTCTGTATTAAATCCTGTAGAAGGACAGTCATTAACAAAAAGCCACATTTGTGTGGTGGTGTCCGGGTTATACACTGGATAAATTAATAAAGCAGAGTAGTGACACGTAACCTGGCAAGTATCTTCATTCACCAATTTGCAACACAGACTGCCTTGCTAAAACACACATATGTTAGAGTTGCGGAATGGATAAAAATAACTTGAAAAAGCCCATTAATGGCATGTTTATATAAATAATCATGCTCTTAATGAACTATGTTTTATTTCCTCTTTCAATATTGTGAATAATAAATGTGTATCATTTTAATTTGCTTGTTACACAATTGGAGCCTAACTTATTGTAATAATTATTTGACGTAGCCTACTTTAGCACTCAGAATTATTCCTTGGCATCCTCACGTATAAACTGAAGTTGAGGTACTGGAGGTACGCTATTACGTCGTGTGCAGAATGATGTCAACATTTAAGCTTGCTGGTGAGAGAAAATGGCACTATCAAAGAGTCTAAAGAGGAAAGTTGTCAGCGAAAATAGACAACACAATGACAATATTAGATGGCACCACGAGACAAAGATCTATTTCAGAACCAGCTGCTATCAAAATAACCTGGCTGCGGACACAGGCTAGATATTATTGCTGGCGGGCCAGTTTTGGCCCAAGGGCCGCCTATTGCCGACCACTGTCATAGACTGAGAAAAGATAGACTTAAGAAAAGATGGACGACGCATCTTCATTCTCTTCTATTGCAGAAAAGTGAAGCCTCCAATGTCCCAATATGGCGCTGACATCTTAAGACCTGAGTCTGCACAGTAGTGAACCCAGAGCCCGAGTCTGCACACTAGTGAGCGTGAAGTGGAACCGCGGTATCAAGGCCCCAGCCACACTCCCGCAGAATCGGTTAGAACAGTTTACTGCAGAACAACTTATTATGTTTTTGTGAATTAAACAGTTATAGAAATTAACCCTCTGCGGTCTGAGTTTTTTCGGAGCCCTGGAGAAGTTTTGACATGCCCTGACATTTGTGCTTTTTTCAGTTGTGCATAAACATATAAATGACAAAAGTGTCATTACACTGTATTCAGCACAAACTAGGCTACAATAATATGTGTAGCCTAGTTTGTGTATGTACATGTTTGTGTTTTTGAAGGAATAACATTTATGCGTGGTTATTGAAAAAACAAAAAACTTAAGTCACTGAAATAAAGCCAAAAAATATATATTAAATCTGTGTTCACAAGACTTCTGGGTATTGGAGGTTGTAGACTAGAGTTTTTGCTTCAGAATTATGTAAAAATTATGCTGCCTACTCCTTCATATAAAACAATAGAGAGATTTAAATTTTGTAAGACACTTTTTGTCAAGAAACACAGTATGCGTGGAGGCATGAATCATCATGTATAATGGGTGATTCTCACCTGAGAAGACAAAAGAATTGCATAATAATGACCTGAAATGACTTGCATAATAATTAGCTCTTTCAGTCAGGTAGGCTTGTGAAAAAACCCTCTGTGATCATCATATGGTGTATATCAAACATACAGAAAAAACAGCAATACTGTGAAATATTATTACAATTTAAAATAATGGTATTCTATTATATACTTTAAAATATAATGTATTTCTGTGATGCAAAGTGTCTGAATAATTATGCTACCTCTATGGCATTTCATATAGCATTTTAGCTTAAAAGCATGCAGATTTGGAGAAACATTGATGGATTCTCATATGTTTATGTCAATTTTCTATACAGAGGAGTAGGCTAATATTTATTCAATATTTATTGTCATCACTATAAGCGCTGGATACTGTTTTTAATTCATACTTGCAGCCGGAGGGCGCTCTGTACACCTTTAGTCCACAAATTCATCTAAAGAAGAACAACCATGTGACTCACCAGGAACTAACAGAGGCCAGAGATCGCTATAACATCCAGATAAATACTTTTCAAGACAATAAATACACGATTGAGACGATGAATGCATGTATTGACTGAATTTGCGTCTGAATAGCGCTCACTCCTTGGGCGTGGCCGCATTAGCAGATAATGAGCTGAATCATGGACTTCTGACATGGCTCTCTTTTCATACAGATTACATAAACACAGAATTTTTGTTTTCGATTTGACTTACACGATTTAAAACCTGACATTTCAACGTTTTTTTAGACAGAAGTCTCATTTTTTTGTGATTAGTATTCACTAAGTTACAGTTCATTTTCTGAGAACTATCAGATTGGAGTTCGTTCAGAGGGAGACGAGAGATCACGCATCATGTTCGTTTTCTTTATTTTACAAAAAGCACAACATTTTGTTTTTTACTCTGAGTGTACACAAATAAAAGAAGATATTCCACAGATTAAAATAGTGTATAGCTCTTAATTGTATGTGCAACGCTGACGGTGTATTTTGAGTCTCTTTCACACTGGTAAGAAAAAAAACGACCCGAGGGAGTTAAAGTCAAAATTTCCTCCCGAAAATCCCCAAAAAAGTCTGTTGGTGCCTCAGTGGCTACTCTGCTCAGAGAAGCTGTCAATCTTAGCTGTCAATCATGACATCACACCCCCGTTTTTATAGCATCAAATTACTAAAACCAAACTTACATCTGTTATAAAAACAACAACAACCACAAAAAACACTTGAACTTACATCAGCGTGATAAAAACTACCAAAAATAACAGAAACCGTCTTTGGAAAAAAATGTATTTGAAGTGTAATTTGATTGTTTAGTTTGTCCCTCCCATTAGATTACACGGAGAGGGCGGGGTTTATGACCTATACAGCATCCAGCCACCTGGGGGCATTTGAAATGTTTTGGCTTCACTTCTCAGGACATGTGCGGCACACTTGATTTAGCTAAATATCTGTATAATAAAACATTGTTTAATGGATGTTTGAAGGTGACTTATGGATGAAAGTTTGTTACTGCCACAGTAAAGAAGGGAAGTCGAGTATGCAGTTGCGGTTGGTGGGTTTTAAAATAGTGGAGGCACACAAATTCTTTCCCCCTTACTGCTTTAAAATGGCTTTTTTTGGTCACTTTTAGACAACAAAATAAGAAAACGACACATATACAACAAGACAATATAAATACAACTCTAGAAGATGCAGTTTAATAGGTCCTTAACTTAACCTACTTGCAATCACATCATTCTCTATAGCTGGTTCCTGCTGTATCAGTAGCCAGTGATCTTCTGTGCTCAATCTTCAAATACTTGGTCAGCATTTGCTGCCCTCCACCTTCCCCAGCTCCACATGTATACATCTGCTACGGGTAATTCATGGACGTTATATTGTACAGCAGCAGCATGTCTTGCCTGCTCACAGCAGCATGTAATTTATGTATTGGCAGTAGCAAGTCCCGTACTTGGTCTGCAGCAGCAGCAATAACAACAGTAGCAGCATAAAATATCTATTCCACCAAGACCAAATATATCAATGTTGTCGTATCCATTACCATGCCAAATACTCAGAGAACAATAATCCACCCTTCTGTCCTTTAAATGTCCATGTTAAAAGAGCATGATCAGGTGTTTAGTGAAGCTGACTGGTGTATCTAACTTGTGGTGTAGGGTCTTCCTTCATTTTTAATTTGTAGCTGTTGTTCAAATGGTAGTCTGGTAAATTTGTTTGTGATTAAATATTCAATACATCTACTCTCCATATGTAGTTTGTACATTAGCGGTAGTAGTTCAAACTAATATCCCGTAATTTACGTGAACAACCTTGAATGTAACCGCACCCTAACTTTTTAACTTCATAATGAAAATGTTTTTCAAAACTGTTTCATCATACTATTCCTCAGTGTTAGGGTGGCTACTTGTTAAAAGCTAATTGAAATTACTTATTAAAAAAGTAGCTAAACAATTGCAAGCTAGTTTTTCGGGGAAAAAATAAATATATATATATATATATATATATATTATTATTATTTTTTTTTTTTAAGAATCTCAGTTAGTATTAAAGCTTGTGTCTGCCAGAGAATAATAAATAAATAAATAAATAAATAAAAAGGTAATTGTGACATTTTATCTCAAAATTTTGACTTTTTTCCTCAAAATTCTAAGTTTATTTCTCAGAATTCTGACTTTTGTTTCCCTCAAAATTATACGTTTATGTCTCACAATTCAGACTTTTTTTTCTCAAAATTGCAAGTTTATATCTAACGATTTTGACTTTTTTTTCTCCTTCTCAGAATTGTGATATTATATCACTCTAAAAAATGCTGGTTTGTTTTTTTCTACCCAACCGCTGGGTTGAGCCTTTTGGGTCATTTTGTTGGGTTATATTTTCCATGGTTGGGTAGTTTTTGTGTTACCCAGTTGTTGTAGAGGCTGGTCAGTCTCACTGACAGTTGAAATAATACACCCCTCCCCCATCCACCCACCGATGCAACAACCCAGCGGATGGGTTACACACAGAGCGCAGACTTTTTGCACCCTCCTCAGGAGAGAGCAGATCTCAATGCATTACTTTGCATTACTTTGGTAACTTAAAAGTTCGTATACCTTTTATTTCATCTATAAAGTCTTTACAGTGCTGTAAGTCATTTCCCCCCGGTTTCACAGACAAGGCTTAAGTTAGTCCTAGACTAAAATGCATGTTTGAGCTGTTTTAACTGAAACCCACTTGCACTAACATATCTAAACATATGTCAGTGCTATTGTTTTGTCTCAAAATGCACACCAGTAAAACTGGCTGCAGCGTGTTTTGGACACAGTGTCTGTTTGTTGGCATTAGATAAAACAAGCAAAATATGATCAAATTTGTTTTCAAACATAAGTTATTAAATATTTAACTTTTAAAGAGCAATTTTGTTTAACAGTATAAGCTGTATAATTGAGTTGTCATTTGTTTCTGCACTTTTTTTACTTATATACATGTACACATTGTTTTAATGCTTGCCTTTATATATTTTTTTTTTGTGCATTCCTGGGTGTTCTTGCTTATTAATAAATGTTCACCTTTTGATTATTACTGTTGCCTGTATTACTCAATTCTGTGTGATTTTAATTTCCAACATATTTTGGGTTCATTTTAAGCCAGCAATGTAGTCATTTTTAATCAATAATTGAGTTTAATAAAACAACCCAGCATGAGGGTTAAAAACAACCCTAAGTTGGGTTTGTCCAATTTTGACCCAGTGCTGGGTTGCCAAATAACCCAAATTGGGTTATTTTTAACCCAGCAATTTTTTTGTGATCTTACAATTTGGACTTTTTTCCCTCCAAATTGAGAGTTCATATCTCACAATTCTGACTTTTTTCCCCCTCAAAATTGCAAGTTTGTATTTCACAATTCTGACTTTTCTTTCTAACAAGTGCGAGTTTATATCTCACAATTCTGAGATATAAATTCACAATTTTGAGGGGAAAAAATAAAAAAATTGTGAGACTAAAAGTTGCAATTACATTTTTTTTTTTTTTTGTGGCAAAAAACCCCAAACAAAAAAACAACAACAACAAAAAAAAACAACCATGGTTATTGATTCATCTACATGAACCATCCAAACAAACTAATTCATTAGAATGAAGACAAGTTGGCAGTGTTGCTACTTTTATTCTGTTCCTCATCAGACAATACACCAGTTTCACTTGATAACATGACAGCTTTATATATTTAATATGTCTCTCGGCTCAGCGTCTCCCATTCTAACCTTGTCTACCTCTCCGTCTCTCTCCCCTCAGCTCATTATCTGCCGTCTGTCTGTTTGATGTGGTTAGCCGCAGGAGCTGCATTTGAAGTCTGTGTGGCCCGTCTATCACGAACATGCTAATCCAGCGGAAAACCAAGCTCCAGACACCTGTTCCACACAACATCTGTCCCTGGCACAGCTGTCTTCCCGTGCCCTTCACACGGAGGTTAGGAAACTTGGAAGGACACCATGTGAAGTGCCTGGTTTAGCAGTGTGCAGCTATTTAGGAGGGGCAGGTATCTTCTCATTCAGAAATATGGCTGAATGGATTTACACAGCAGAATTAATCTTGAGTCATTCATTGGAATACTGCTACTGAACCTCCAATTGATTTTTATAGAATTTTTTTTCGTATTTATTCACAATTCCAAATACCACCTTCTTTACATGAATGTAGTGTAACAAAGCAAGCATTATTATTATTATTGCTCAGACTTGGGGATATGTAACTTAGTTTGCATTTGCGCTACAAGAATGATACTTCAAATTGAGCAGATAATTGAGAAATGTGCTAATATGTTATTATGTTCTTTAGAGGACATAAACATATGAGATTGTCTCTAATCATCCAGACCACTAGAGGGCACTACCCACTGTAGATTGATGGAAGAGTTCATCTGGGGTGGAGCCCTCAACTGAGACATTTTATTAGTTTATAAATATTGTGGTCACAAAAGGTTATCCACATGGAGTGACTTGTAATTATTACTAAAATACTTCAAAAGAATACACTTAAGTGTGAATTATATGTAATTGTATATTATATTATATTAATTATATTAAATGGAATTAGTTGAATGTAACTGCTATTTGACCCAATTCAGCAGAACGTAAGTACATCTTTATATGTGATTTTATATTTACTTCTATTGTCTTTGAATTATGGTTAAAGTGTACCAATGAATGAACTGACAAGCAATTTAGTTGCAAAAAAAGTTGCAGCTTAGTACAGTTAAATATATTTACTTTCAATGTATTTTTGAAGAGTTTAGAATTAAAGAGTTACAATTAAAATAAAAAGTTAAATGAAGAGTGCTTTACATGCTTCAGTATGTTAGTTGACACCTCAAATATGTGCACTTCTTTAAATCATTACAAAAGATTATTAAAACAGAATGATTTAAATGCACTTTAAAATAAAAATGTAATTTGACATTATTACAAAGTGCACCTTTTAAAGAATGTACTTAAGTGTGTTTAAGAAGCAGTCATGAAAGGGTACTCTATTTAAGTGCACTTAAGTGGCCTTTTATTTCATTAATATTTTATTATCTGCAAGTGCAGTTTTTTTTTTAATATACTTTTAAGATTTGAAGTACTCTACAACTGCACATTCAACACAAGTAAGCACACTTCACTTTCACAAGGGGGGTTGTATACATTCTTGCTGCTATATTGTCTAACTGCAATCAAAATCATGCTAGATTTGTGTCTGCCATCGCTGACTGTTGGATTTGTCTTCCTGTTGAAAATATGACAAGTCTAATTGAATAATGGGTTCACTACTTTGTTTTCTAGGAGACCCATTCATTCTTAAAATTCTGTATTCCATATCTCAGTTTTCCCAGCTACAACTGAAATATAAATTAGGGATATTGAGCCACATATAAATCATTCATCCAAAACTTCTAAATTAGTAGACTTTTTCCACCAGTCATTCTCAGTGGTATAAAATAGGGCCTATTCAACTTTGATTAAAATCTTGACACCACTCTGACCAGTATATTTTCAAACAACTCTTAAAAGGACTGCTGGTAACAGTTACAATATATCAGTACCTCTATGTCAAGCCAACAGTGATTAATTTGCAGCCATTTCGCTTGTCAAAGATGTTAAATTTCCTCAAGTGAAATTGCTCTTACACACTGAGTAAATAGCCATTACCAGTGTGTTTATTTGGAAGGACGAGACTGCATGGCTGAGACCCAGACCTTAGTGGACACCATGCCAAAAAGATGAGGCCAGAGAGGAAGAGAAAAGAGCGCAAGAGAGGAAGACCCAATTTATTTTTGGTAATTGGCTCCACTTGAGCAAACAGCCTCTCTTGCCCAGTGGCCTCTCAGATTCAGCTTGATGCCCGTGATAAAAGCAATAAACCATTTCCCTTGTTCACCAAAGCAGGGCAGGAGACACCAAATTAACATGGGTGCTATTTGAAGAGATAGCTTCCTGTTGCGGCTTCTTTTTCTGAAGTGTTCTGTACCTGTTACACACATGGGGTCTATTTAATATCTGTGACCTATTGAGAATGTCTGAATCTTGAATGACTCATTCTTTTGGGTTGGTTCTTTTTAATCAATCAGTTGAACTGCTTCACAAAACCAGTCTGAATGATTTGTTCTGGATTTAGACTGATGGCTCTTTATGTAAAAATTGTGGATGTCCAAGTCCATGAAGAGCCTACAGCCAATACTAGCTGATACTGGGAGATTCAATTTTAAGTTCTAATTCCTGTTTTTTAGATCTAACTGAGCAAAATGTATATCTTTCCAAGTACTCCTGGTTGGGAATCACTGATGTAAACAATCCCCAGAATCGGTTTTGTTTCATTGGAATGATTAAAATGAACCTATTTATGAAAATAAGTCAGACTTCTGATCATTTTTTTTCTTTTGCAGTCATGTAATATCACAATACATTTTACAAACTAGTAGTTGTGCTAGCTGTGCATGATAGAAAATTGTTGGTATATGATTCTTATGGCATGCAGCACACATTTACATAAAGGGGAACTACAGACCTTTTGGTCACCCCTTCAATTTGCAGAAGTCAGACATGGTTGTCGTCACTTAATCCATGCTGTGGGGTGCCGATATATATCTCGCCTTCCCAGCAGGACTGCCCTGTTCAGGAAAAAGGAAGCCCTATGAAACAATATGCTGGCTGGACTCGTGAGGCTCGGCAGTGATAACAGACTCATCACTGGGCTCTTTGACAGATTGTGTTAGTCCAACCGTAAGGACCCAGCCAGCCAATATCTGAGAACTATTCTGAGAGGAGCAGAGGGCACGATAAATTCCCTGAAGGAGTGTTTTAGGGCAGTCAGTGACCTGGCAGCAAAGGTTGTAGTGAGTGATGAGACATCATTGGATATTGGGGCTGTATCTTCTGGACATAGTTAACTACTCACCAAGATGTACCACCTTAGATGGCCCTTGTTTTATGACAACATTTTCCATTGTGGTTCCTAGTAATCCTGTCAGGATCGGTACTTGCCTGGTTTTCAGGGGGAAGATCTGGGGACCCCTTTCAAAAGGAAAAAGTCGGGAGTCCAATCTTCTGCTCCATGCTGTGACGCTCCATCCTGTGAAATGACTGCCAGTATAGCAGAAACCAGAAATACAGGTTATCTTAAGTTTATCAGTGTGATGTTTTTAATTTTTAAGGCCAAAGGTAAACCATCCATCCATTTTGTGGGGATGCTGGAGTCTCTCTCAGCACCTTGGGCCATATGCAGGGAAACACCCTTGACGAATGGCCACTCCATCACAGGGCTAACACACATTTACACATTCATAGGCTGCATCCAAAATCATATAATTCCCTACTATATGGTAAGTGAGAAACAGTACCTGACAAGAGTAGTATGCCCGAAACAGAGAGCGAAAATTACCTGAATTACTACTACTTCCGGTGACATTCTGAAGTGTGCAACCAATGGACACTTTACTGTCCCATAAGCCCACTGGAGAGAATTTGTGAATGCTAGTGAAGCGACACAACTGACGCTAGTACAGTAGGTCACATAATGACAGCATGATCAATGCAGTAAGTCCGGATTACATTCATACTACACACACTCATACAATATAGAACATACTTTTTAAAACAGTCACAAAGTAAGTTATAAAAGAAAGAAAAAAATAAGTACCAACACTCAGGCTACATCCACATTAATCCAAATATATTTGAAAACAGCGTTTCATTTCAAAATGTTCTGTCCACACAAGCATTTTTAAAGCATTTTCCAAAAGTTGCTTGCCTAAACTGAAATGTCTGAAAACATTTAAATCTTTTTACATAAAACCTAATAAAAGCTCACTGAGACGATATCTAGAGAACAAACAACAGTTCTCATGCTTTTCTAACACAATTATTTTATTAACAGAATTTCCCATCCCATTTGAGTGTGCATCCAGGTCACACTCAAAATTGGCATTTTATATTATCTAAAATGCAATTGTCCTGATATTTTGATGCAGGACAGCAATTGTGAGAAAATTTTCTGACATCTTTACAGGAGTGTGATATGAAGATTGTACAAAGAATTTACAATCATTGGCCCAGTTTCACAGACAGGGCTTAGACTAAGCCAGTATTAGGCCTTAGTTCAATTAGGGCATTTAAGTAGCTTTTATAAATGTACCCTATGAAAAAACATTACTGGTGTGCTTTTTGAGACAAAATAATTACTCTGACACTTTGAAGATATGCCAGTGCAAGTTGCTTTCAGTTAAAACAGCTCAAACATGCAATTTAGTCTAGGACTAGCTTAAGCCTTGTCTGTGAAACCGGGGGTTAGTGTTTTAGCAACACTAAGTAAATAGCAGGCAAAGCTGGTACAATATGAGTCACATGACTAAACATGCATCATAGTTTTCTAATAGCTCTGTTTTCAAAAATATTTATTTTCGTTGGACAAAAATGCAGTCTGAATGTAGACGAATGGCCAAAACGTACAGTAAAATATGCTTTTTAAATGTATCCATTATGTAGACATAGCCTCAGAGCAGTAGCAGCCTATACTATTTTTCAACCTTTTCACTTGAAACAGGCCTCGCAACAGGAGGGCCCTCTGTCCACTTGCTCTAGAAAAAGAGAAATCAATATATATGATGCAAAAAAGTCCATGTATGAGTTCTTGATTTTTAAAAGTCCCCCTGAAATCAAAATGTACATTTTTTAGCTTTTAGTATGAATATGTTAGCCTTAAGTTATGAATAAGCTGGTGTATTCAAAAACAATGACAAAATTCACATTTAGGAGATATAAGCATTCAAAACTTACAGTCTCTCACTTCCATTAAAATGGATCATGGATTTTCATGACGTCACATCACACTTCTGCTTCTCGTCAAATCTTCTGTCCAATCAAATGCTCTCTAGAATCTTAAGTCCCGCCCCCTCCTACACTATAAACAGACGCATATCCACAGACCACGAGTCGGCTCAGACCACAAAAGGTATGCGACCCATTTGAATTCTGCACAGAGTGCTGTATTTTTACTGAATTTAACGGCTCTGGCCGAGCTGTGGTATAAATGAAACGCTATTGGCTATTTAAAAAAAAGGGGTGGAGCTGTTCGATATGTCCCGTCCTGTCTTCCTGTTTCAGTTGAAATTACGTCAACACATTGAATAATGCTGCACGTTCCATGACAATTCAGCGGGCCTTTAAAATTTATTACAGGATATAGAGTGCTGTTTTCCTGAATATCAGCACAATTGCAAATGTGATAGCCTACTGATTTTATACAACAGCCCAATAAACAAGAAGTTAATGTTAGGTGACTTTCATTTTAGACTTAGAATCTTGTCTATTTTGCTCTGTTTCACAACAAATCCACAGTAAAGCCATTGCGCATCTCCAAGCAAATTAATGAGTCTGCATTTCGAAGGAATCATTTGACTGAATATTAATATCTTCAAATGGCCTCATCCATTTGATTAAATTCAGTAATATGAGCAGTAGAATTAGTGTTAGAGTTAGCTATAGTCATGCAAAGCAACTTCAAGTGCATTTACTTCAAACAACCATGGAACAATGGTGACAGTAACCCTTCAGATAATGAATCAGTCCTTCCAGGTTCAACCACTGACCTTCATATGGGAAAAGAGTCACATGACAATTAAGAATGCCAAGTTTTTTCCTCTCTCTCTGTAGAAGTGAATCTACTGGGTATTCCGGTAAAGTTAAGAGTTTTGCGTGACTGGGGAGCAAATGTTGGGAGTTTAGTTTTGTGGTTTCGTGTTTAGCTTCAGTGGCTCTTGTTTTTACTTAGCTGTTCCCCAGGTGCCAAAGAGTCAGTCAACTGAGGCTGAAATGAAAAGAAGATGGAAAAATGGAATAAAACACGCATCTTCCAAAACCTTCCCAAGTGTCAGAAAAAATCTAGGTCAGATTTATCGTTATGCTTGGTAGGATTTCATGTGCTGTATGTTTTAAACAGTTTCTTAATTACTTATTTTTTTCTTCTTCCTTCAATGATATACAATGACAATTAAGAGTGTCTAAAATAAAAAAAAAATAAAAATCTTTAAAAAACATAGTGTGCAATGCATGTCACATTA
Source organism: Megalobrama amblycephala (assembly GCF_018812025.1). Classification (NCBI taxonomy): domain Eukaryota; kingdom Metazoa; phylum Chordata; class Actinopteri; order Cypriniformes; family Xenocyprididae; genus Megalobrama; species Megalobrama amblycephala. The sequence goes on from NC_063045.1 coordinate 28,243,481, forward strand.
TAATATATGATCTTTGTATCTGCGTTGGCTTCATATGGTTTTGAAAAACATATACAAGTTTCAAGAAAATTTGATTTTTTTTTTCACTCAAAATGTCATGTGGTGTAACCGTCAAGTAAAAAAAGTAATGTTTTCCTTACACACTGAATATGATTTTTTTAAATATAATTTTTAAATATAGCCACAATTTTAAATATTTATGTATTTACAAGGTTTTAAGTTTATATTTTAACAAAACTGCTTCCACTGTTTTCTTTCTTAGAAATAATACAAATCTATAAATAAATTTTTTGAATAAATTAGGTCCAAACAAATGAATGTCATGTAATTTACACTTTTATCAATTTTGCTCCCCTAAAAAAGTAGTCTTCAACCTCAATAACAAACAATATGGGAAACATTTTTCCCCCCTTTTTAAAAAGTTTATAAGCCTATTTATTGTGCTATCATATCTATGCTTTATGATTATATGGCTAATTGCATTTAGCAACCATATCAAAACAGACCCACTTAAAGTCATGACAGACCAGTTGAGAAACACTAGAGGATTTAGTTCTAGTCAGTCAAACCAATGTCTCTGAACAAGCGCAGTGTATTTTACAGTCTGTTCTGTTTCACAGATCTCCCCTTAGTCATTTGTAAGAGTTAATAGGTCCTCTGTGTTGTGTGCTTCCACTCCAAGAAAATACAGCACCTTTCATCGGATTTGAACACTGAATCCTGGAAAGAACCTCTGTGTTTGTCTTGGACATAAAACAAGCTGTCACCTTCCCCACCCCCCCCCCCCCCCCCCCCCCCCCCCCTTTTTTTTTTTTAGGATGGTCAAAAAAGGCAAGAAACTTTTTGAGTATTTCTACAGGGAACTTCAAGTCAGACACGTTTCTGTGAAAGCCAGTTTCTGCCCTGAAGAACAACATAAATAGACTTACCAGGGGGAGAAAACACTTCCAATATCTTTTTCTGTTGATGTCACATTTGTGTTTTGTTTTTTATACAATAAACAATAAGCACTGGGTTGCAACTTGATCGAGATCTGGATCCTGAAGCAAAAAAAACAGTTGGGAACCACTGATTTATGGTATTTAGGACAATGAGTAATGGACCAACAACATATCTAGCTTCATACCAAAGAGGAATTTCTTCATGCACCAGCTAATTTTAAAGTGATGAAACGAGGGATAACTGTCTAAGATGCTGCTATGCTCTAAATGGGTGGCTGTAATACATGGGATTGTAAAATGGTGCAACCGAAGTCATAAACCATCAATGCATTTTGGGTTATGATGGATACCATTTGTCCCAAAGGCTTGTAAAGATTTCTAGTCCGGTGATATCACCACATTCCAGAGCTGGAATCCTGGGGAAAGTGTTTATATGGGATGGTGTCCAGACTGCCGTCAGCTCCAGAAATTTCTGCCCATGGCTCCATTTGCCTGGGTCAACCATTTTCTTTGGCAAGCAAATGAACAGCAGTGATGTCACAGGTTCCCACCACCAAATTCAACTCCATGGAAACCTGATCTTGTAGACTAATATTTGGAGTGTCTAAGCTCTTTGTTGTGTCCTTTCATGTAGAGGGAGGATGATGGGTAATCTACACAGTAGCTCAGACATAAAAATGAGAGACATGGGCACCCCTGGCGTTCTGGGAATAGGCCACCATGACGCACCGACAGCTGGGCTTATACTTGTTGAGCCTACAGTCAGAAGGATCTTTAGTCATAAAGCATATAAAGTTTTTATCTTCAATCATAAAATGTTTCGGACAGCTGCAGCTGTAACAATAATGAGCTTTAGGATAGAGCATGTAGCATCGACATTTTACCAGCAACTGCTACTGTCAGCGATTAAGTTCATAAGCATATAACCCTGGAAACCCTGGATCATTTTAGTGCATATTAAGTATACATGTAGTTCATTTAAATAAAAATTAATCAAACTGAATTAATAAATCAAACTGTAAAGCTGATTTTTTTTTTAATTTATATATATATTTGTGCACAACTTTTTTTTTTTTTCTGCGTTGGACTAGTTGCACGTGTGCTTCAGATGCTGTCACACTGAAGGTGTTCCCCAAAGTGACATATTCGACGCAGAGTCTCGTTCCCTTCTCAGGGAACAAGGGTTACAGTTGTAACCCGAAACATTTTTTCAGTCAGAATATCTAAATAAATAAAAGTGAATTTTGTCTCACTGTATTGGCAGATTTTTTTCTCACTTAAGTATAAATAATAAGACAAAATACACTTATATTTTTTGACAAGCTTTATGTAGAGTTGCTTCAGTAAATTTATTTAGATATTTAATCTTATTTATTTATTTATTTATTTTACTTGAAAATAAGTTTAAGAAGACTAACAACTCATGAAGATTTATTTTATGTATTCATTGAAGTCTTGTTTTATTCAATCAACTAAAAAAATCAGATCTGATGTTTGCACACACACACACACACACACACACACACAAATTCAAATCTAAAAATCTAAAATTTAAATAAAAAAAGATAAAAATACAAACAAAAATCAATGGGCATCTATGAAAAATATTATTTTAATAAAGAAAGAGTATAGTAAATAAAAACAGAACAACATGGGTTATGTTGTTCTGTTTTTATTTACTATACTCTTTCTTTATTAAAATAATCCTTTTGAGGCAGTATTATTTTTTAGATTGATGAATGCCTATGCATAACCAAAATAATTCCTTTGCTTTATAGGTATGTACCTTTACAAATTCTGTCCACTGACATTAAGTTATAAGCAACCCAATATGTTATTTTAATATAGCACATTAATAAAGTAGATACTTAAGTATATACAGTAGAGAGCTGTTCATTCATGTATTTATATGTGTATGGAGACTTACTGTGGTAACCATCAAAGAGAGGACAGGATGTTGTAATGGGTGCAGGATGGGCTGTTGGTTATGAAGATCCCACAGGCCCTCTGGCAGGACAAGAGAAGAGCTAAAACTCATGTCTTACAATGTTAAAGGACAGAGAAACATGAGCACTGCATTTATAGACTAGCAGTTTGATAGAATATATGAAGACACAGAACCATTTCAAAGAAGAAAGGCTGGAATTTGGAGACAAGTGATGTCAGATGTGAGGTTAAAGTTTTGTTTTATTAATACTTTTAATAAAAGACACCAAGACAATTCAAAGGCAAGACCTGCATGACCGAAGAGGCCTTGGAATGTGACTTTTGTTTTGATATTTCCCAGTAAAATGATAATGATATACTCATAGCATCTGTTTCCAGTTGCCTGTCTACATTGAAGCTGCAAGTACCAGTTGGTATTATTATTTCTCCAGAGTTATGTTGTGTCTTGGCAAGGTTAGATGGGCTTATATCTTTTATCTTTTATAATCTAACCCACTCAACAGAGGTCACATGCTGTTGACTCCACAATGCCTGCCGCCCATGCAGTCGTAATGGGGTTATTTTCAATAACATGCAAGTTACTTTCTTCTTAAGTGCCCCACAATTAATCAAATATCAAATATAAGATAGTAAATTGTTCTTAATGTCCTTGTAAAATGGTTAGTCTGCCGCTGCAATGGAAAGACAAGGACAACATTGGCCTTAGATCTCGAAGTTTTTTTTTTCTTTGATTTTTTTCCCCCTTTGAATTGATGAACCAAAGTAAACAGCTTTGAGATTAATTATAATACTATAAATGATGATTTAATGAAAATATTAAAAAGAAAAGATGAAGGTATTGGTCTTTTAAGCACTGTAAATGATGAATATTGTTTTGATATACAGTATGTGCAAATATGCTTTTGGTGTTACTGTATTTGATGGTAAAGCCCCTTGAATTTTAGAAACAGTCCTTATTAAATCTTTTTTTTAAAAAAGCCAATTCGAAAAGTTGCTAATTTAAAGATCCATGAAATGGAGACTATTGATAGTTGTCTATAAAATGTGTTTTAATTATGTAAGGTCTGGTCTCCCCCCTCAGTACACTATATTTTGTCATGTTAAATGATGTGACCCACGATGTTTCACTGATCGTCGAAGAGAATCGCTAGAAGCTCAGTGCTGTTTGCTTATTTTAAAGGTGCCCAAGAATGCTTTTTCACAAGATGTAATATAAGTCTAAGGTGTCTCCTGAATGTGTCTGTGAAGTTTCAGCTCAAAATACCCCATAGATTTTTTTTTAATTAATTTTTTGAACTGCCTATTTTGGGGCATCATTAACAATGCACTGATTTACACTCGGCGCTGCCCCCTTAAATCGCGTGCTCCCTGACACATGAGCTGTCGACTATATTACAGCGCATTTACAAAGTTCACACAGCTAATATAACCCTCAAATGGATCTTTACAAGATGTTCGTCATGCATGCTGTATGCATGCTTCGAATTATGTGAGTAAAGTATTTATTTGGATGTTAAAGTTTTATTCTGAGTGAATTTGAGGCTGTCCTCCGTGGCTAACGGCTAATGCTACACTGTTGGAGAGATTTATAAAGAATGAAGTTGTGTTATGCAATATACAGACTGCAAGTGTTTAAAAAATGAAAATAACGACGGCTCTTGTCTCCGTGAATACAGTAAGAAACGATGGTAACTTTAACCTCATTTAACAGTACATTAGCAACATGCTAACGAAACATTTAGAAGGACAATTTATAAATATCAGTAAAAATATCATGCTATCATGGATTATGTCAGTTATTATTGCTCCATCTGCCATTTTTCGCTGTTGTTCTTGCTTACCTAGTCTGATGATTCGGCTGTGTGCAGCTCCAGACGTTAACTGGCTACCCTTGTGTAATCCCTTTCATAATGTTGGGAACATGGGCTGGCATTATGCAAATATTGGGGCGTACACCCCGACTATTACGTAACAGTCTGTGTTATGTTGAGATTCGCCTGTTTTTCGGAGGTCGTTTAAACAAATGAGATTTATATAAGAAGGAGGAAACAATGGGGTTTGAGACTCACTGTATGTCTTTTCCTTGTACTGAACTCTTGTTATTTAACTATGCCGAGGTAAATTCAATTTTTGAATCTAGGGCACCTTTAAGACGAAAAATTAGGCAATGTACTATATAGAAACTTGTTATCATGCAAAAAATTAGTGTAAACAATGGTGGACAAAATCCTGAGCAGTGACTCCCAAGTTGCTATTTTTTGTTGGACAGCTAAGCGAATGAATTTTTCGCTGTGTACAAAATCAAATACTTCCTACAATATAGTATGCGAAAAACAGTATGCTAAAATAGTAAAATGTGATTTCAGACACAGTGATTGTGTAGATGAATCATCTTTAAAACTCATTAGTACCAGAGTAATTTACATAAAACTCAGAAACAGTCATGCTAATCCACGTCAATAGATGGCAGTGTAACATCTAACAAAATTGTGGTATCAGTACTTAAAGTAGCCTACCTGTACACAAAGCACAACAATGCTAATGCTAGGTTTTTTCGGTCACACACTGTATTGCTAACATGAAGGCTAGTGCACAAAACTAATACTATCTTTTAATTAGGAAGCAAGCAACCGCAGCTCGTCTGTATGGGCAGCCACTTGAAAACATAGAACTCTATATAAACTTAATCAATCCTAAAATTGTTAACTCGTAAATGTGTTCATCATTTCAAAAATCAAGAGTTTCTAGGCTATTGTCGTGAAGTGAGATGTATATGTTTAAATTTACAGCTTGGCTTCGGTTGACAGATTGGCTATTTTAATGATTGCAGTCATTGCACTAAGCGGGGCAGCAGTTCTTGGAGACCTATATTTTTAAATCTGTGGAAAAATGGAAATGCAGCACACTCTAATTGGGAGCCATATGGGCAGATATGAGACTGCCCCGCCTATTTTTACGTTACATGAACGTAGTTCCGGACAATGCTATATCATTCCATGTCAGCAAAGCGTATATGAGTCTGTGTCAGTTAATCAAAAATGTGTCAAACTGTGAAGAAGGCAAGTGGCACAGATCGTTTCCCATGCTTGCTTTTCCGTCCTTTAACAGGGGGACAGGCAGATGTGTGGAGTAGCGTAGGTGTGTGTGATTTAAAGCACTTCTCTGAAAAGACTAAAAAACACGAATCTAGCAAAGCTCATCTAAGCTGTGCAATGAAACTAGCCATGCTTGGACAAGCTAACATAGCAGCACAGAGAACTACAGTGTTGGTGTATGAAACCACAATGGACAAGGAAGTGGATAAAAATAGGCACATTCTCTCAAAGTTAATTGACTGTATACGTTTTTGCAGGGCGTAGTAGTTAGCTCTTAAAGGGCATGATGAGATGGAAACTTCCGACATTCCTGGTGTTTTTAGAGGTTTTGTGGATCTTGCTGCTTCCATTGACACTATCATGCATCTTGAGCACACTACACTACTTTTAAGGGTACCTCTAAAACCATTCAGAATGAGTTACTGAACTGCATGCTTTAGGTAATGCAGGGCCATATTATATATTTTTTTGGTTTTAAAACAATTGATGGTCATATTAATGCCAGCTCAATCTCTAAGGTGCTATTAGAGCAGTTGCATGTAGTTTGCTCTCCTGACAGTGAGTTTAACAAGGGGAGACTCATTGCACAAACATTTGATGGGGCTAGTGTGATGAGAGGAGCATCTGGAGAAGTACATGAGAAAGTGCAGGACATTTACCTGAATGCACATTTTTTTATTAAATTTGATAATGGAGCAAGCTGTGCCCACTGTGGCACCTGTCTGATGTTTCTTGGTGGCTCTTCGTCTTTTTTGGGTTTTCGAGATCTCCAAAAAGAATAGCAGTTCTGGATTAAATAGGGAAACGTCTACCACAGTCATCTCAGATGCGATGGAATTTCAGTAGCCATGCTGTCACCGCTGTCTATGCAAATCAAGCTATTCTACTGGAATGTTTTGAATCTATTCAGTCATCTCGAGGATTTGATTGAGTTACTGTTAGGGAGGCTAAAGGTTTCTGTCATATGCTTTCCGATCCTGAATTTCTCTTCTTCTTGGATATATTTTATTTAATTATGCCCCGTTGACATCTTCTATGCACAGCTTCAAAAGCGAGTAACTGACGCAGTAGAGTCACACAGAGTCACAAGAAGCTTTGTGGATTCCATTGGCAAAATCCGTGAGGTTATACCATCTCTTTGCGTAAAATATAGTGGTGCAGCTGCTCAGAGCACATCCAATTTACAGCATATCGCAAATGAAGTTTGTGACACTGTAATTGCCAATGCCAAAGACAGATTTGATTTCACAGGGCATCTGTCAGCTGCCATCTTATTCAACAACACATGTTTTTGTGAATTTTCAAAAGACTTCCCTACAGAAACTTTGAAACTGGCTGTTGATGCATTGCATGCCCTATGTTAAATCAACAACTTCTCTACACAGGGCTCTCATTGATTCATTACAATTCCGACTTCAGAGTGTGCGGAGGTGCAGTCACATTTTTCATATTTATGAACAGAAATCATTTGAACAATGTGTTCACAGAAACAATGAAACTCCTTCATTGTTCACAACGCCAATCACGCCAATGACAACTGCTGAGTCTGATTGGCTGTCAGTGTTTTTTATTGTTCAGCGGCTTGAAAGCATCGTTCTGAAAGTGTTTAACGATATAATTATTCTATGTTGTTGTCATTATAGTTGTGGTGTGGACGTCGCTATCTCATAGAATTAGAACGATTATTAAAAATGTATATTATGTTTTAGGATTCCTACACCTGTAAATGTTTATAGACAGGCACTCTGATCAGACTGCAGGGTGAAAAGCACCTTTAATGTTTGAATCGATATCAGGTGCTAAAACTACAGGAAATTATAGCCTGCATCTAAAATGTGCTTTTAATGTGAGCCAACAGAAGTAGGAAACCCATCAGCCAGCAGGGATATGGCCTAAAAGTCGAGGTCTGCTGTGCAGAAATTGTGCAAACCTAATGCAAACATTTATCCAGCTCAGTATGCCTACAGGGCCAGTAGGTCCTCAGAGGACGCCTGTACCTTCTCTCCATCTTCCATCTATCCAAATAACAATTTTCAGTTCCTAGGACATTCTGGAAATGCAAGTTTTTGGTTCTCAGACAGTTCATAGAAAAGAGCTTTTTGGGCTAGCCAGGAAATAGAACATTTGTTTTAGGTTGTACATGATTGTTCAGACAACATTCCTCTAACATTAATTAAACCTCTAAATTCTAGGAATTCTTTTGCAATGTTAGATCACTCTATTTTTTTGTTTAATTCCTTATTTAATCATTAACTCCTTACCGCCAGCAGTTTCTAAAAAAGGTATAAACCAGCGCCAGCATTTTTGATCATATTCACAAAACTTTCATGGCCCTCAGGATAAATTGTTGTACAAATATGTAAACAGTCAGTATATCAAAAGAAAGAACAGAGCCTCTGCTTTTAAACAACAACAAAATCATTACTTGACTGTGGGTAAGATTCACACACACACACGAAAAAAAAAAATCTAACAAAAAGCTGAGAAAATCATGTTTCGTCAAAGACTTTGATTCAGAAGGATGATCAAAACATAGATGGAGTAGATCGAGTCCATTGACACTACAAAGCTTGCACAATACTATACCTATTCATGGGTTCAACATTTCATTCAGTATCGCAAGGCAGACACTATGGAAAACGCCTCCAGCGTGACAGTGTCTGACACACATGATTCAAACACAACAATGTCGTTGGTCGGTGACAGCCTGTGACGTGGCTACGTGTGCAACCATGAGTAAAAGACGGCACCTGTAGTACACATCAACACTTTTTTTGTCTTCAGGAGACGTTTGTCTGCTTACATTGTGATTATCATGAAGAAACACTCTGCTAAGCATTTGCAGGAAGCATCTGCTTTGTGCGTGAGTGAGGAACATGCACGTTCAGTTCTCGAGGGAGCTGAATGCGTGCATTGTGAGGATTTCTCAATGAATGCTCCATTTAAATCATCCCTATTACTACGGATGTGGGACGTGTGTTTGGGTGGAATGCATTTAGCTTGATGATGCTGGAACGTGCTGGGTAGGATGCATTCCCATAACTATCTACAGAGACAGGTAAGGAGCTTGGTCTTTTCTGTTCTCTCCTGAGGGATAGTAGTTAGCTTTGCATGAGTGCGTTCGGCTCTCGAGGGGGTTGAAGGCACAAATTGAGATGCATTCATGGCTGTTCTCGCATAATTCTTTCAGAGTTACAGAAACTGACATTTGAATTTAACGCGATTAACTCCTGAGGGGGTCAAATGCGTGTTGTGTGATGCGGTCACTGTGCTTTGTTCCACCCAGGTGTAACAGATGTTATATCAAGACCGGTCACACAATGCTTTACTCTCTCTTGAGAGATGAGTGTAGGCAGAGCGTGGCAGGAGTCAAACAGGAATATTTAATTGTTTAAGCTCCTTTTGCTAACTCTGGTACTGCTTTTTAAATTAATTCATTATTTAATTAATTATGAGCTAGACAGTGAAACCAAGTGTATCTGCCCTCTGTAGGCCACTGTGATGAGCTGTTTTTTTATTTTTATATTAAGTCTAGTTGGTCACCTCTTATTCTAGAGAGTCATTTTGTTTAGGGCTCCGCTCTCTTGAGTTTTTAAATGGTCTTTTAGGTTGAGTGTGGTTTGGCCTCCTCTCCATCTGAGAATCATTCTTTTGAGGCCTTCGCTCTCTTGGGCTCTATCTAGACAGTGTCATTTCACGAGTTCGCCTGCCCATTCAGTCTGAATGGTTAATGGTAAAACAAACTTGACTTGCTGTCCTTGAAGGAGGCTCGAACTAGAGGCTCGGCTTGAGCTCCGAGCTCCATAAGGGGGAGAATAAGAGAAATAGAGGAGGAGATGGGGAGGAGGAGGGATGCTGGAAGAATTGTTGCTGGGATAGCGCAGTGACTGCTGCTTATATACGCTTGTAATGATGATTGACAGGACTGAATGTTTAGGCTCCTCCCGAACCTACGTTTGGAACTAGATTAAGTGTGTCAGCCCTCTGTGGGCCACTGTGGTGAGCAGTCTTTAAGATTGAGTGTAGTTTGGCCTCATCCCGATCTGAGGATCGTTCTGCTTAGGCCTCCACTCAACTGAGTCCCCACCTTGAAAGACTGTCTTTAAGGTTAAGTGTGTTTGGCCTCCTCTCATAATATAGAGTCGTTTTACTGAGGCCTCCGCTCACATGAGCTCCAGTTAAACAGTGACATCAAGTGTTTAGCCCTCTGTGTGGCCACCTTGATAACTGTCTTTTAGTTGAGTTTGGCTGGCTTCCTCTCACTTCAAAGAGACATTCTGCTGAGGCCTCCACTCACTTGAGCTTCAGTTAGACAGTGACATTAAGTGTTCGTCCCCCTGTGAGGCCAACTTGGTAAACTGTTTCTAAGGTTGAGTAAGGCTGGCCTCCTCTCACTTTTCGGGAGTCATTTTGCTGAGGCCGCCTCTCACTTGAGCTCAAGTTAGACAGTGACATCAAATGTTTGGCCCTCTGTGTCGTATTACTCCCTGTGAGTGTGAGGTAGTGAAGAGACACATAAACCAAGTCACAGGTACTTAGAGAGAGCTGCAGCCCTTATGCTTCGCCCATCATCCAGTCAGTCTATGCATATGTGTAGACCACCGTCATTTAAATTCTAAGACCAGGAAGGATTCATTTCCTATACCCCTTATTGAGGAGACATTGGACTTGCTGGTAGGGTCATGTTGGTTTTCTACCATGGATCTTGCCAGTGGGTACAATCAGGTTCCTGTTACAGAGGCAGTGTAGTGATTTATGGTCTTAAATAGTAATATTAATATTTAGTATTAATATTAATATTGGGTTTTTGGTCACATGTCACTTAAGGTGACTGTGAGAGTGTCAGATGATTCCTTCCTATATTACGGGGCACCAGCCAAGGGATTTCACCTTGGCAGTAAAGAACAATCATGGAAGATTGTTAACTGAATTAGAATTATATAAACTGGATCAATTCTGACCAATCTGAAGGATTTGTGAGATAATGTTAACTTGTAGAGCCTCTTACTGTATTATCAACAAAAGGAAGACACAAGTGTAATAAAAGGATTTTATTAACAAAAGGATAGACAAGAGTAACAACTACAGAATGGATAGATGCAACTACTGAATGGATAGTGCAAAAAGATTGATAAATGCAAGTGAATTAGTTGGATGTTACTATGGCAGTTACAAGTTAACTTATGGAAAGATAAACTGTAGTTTCTCTAGATGAAATAAGGTAAACCTTATTCTGAATTCAACAAATAAATTGAGAGATTATTTGTTATTAATTTATATCAGCTACGCAAAATCTAATGCAAATTATATAATCATATACTGACAATATAAACTAATGCCAAGGTCTCTGGAAAGAGGTTTGGTAAGTGATATTTACATTTGGTAAATATCACTTACCAAACCTCTTTCCAATGGTGCAGACAATCCTTATTCTCTGGAACGCACGGATGGAAGGATCTTTAGATTCTGATGTCAGTGCAGATCCAGGCAGTCTGGAACAAGCAGATCTGGAGGATCTCTGATGAGAGGTTGCAGAAGATATTTTGAAGATTGGGGCTAAGCTTGTCATCATTGTCTCCGTTGCAGTTTCAAACTCCCCAAATTCTCTTCTTGCAGAACTTCCTTGTTTCTCTCTTTAGAGCTTCAGAGTCTTGAGAGAGCAACTTCACAACTCCATAGAGTTGGACTTAGCTTAGCACATCTTGGGACTGGAACCTTGAACTGGAACTGAAACAAGAAATGGAGCCTGGAACCACAAAGGGAAAAACTGCAGCAACCCAGAAACTGGAACATTTCTCTGTATCAGAGAAAAGCCATTTAATCTCTCATGGGAAGGAGGGACTTGCAAATTAGCAATGTCTTTAAGGTTTTTCTTATGCATAATTCACTTTCTAAACCAATTTTACATTAACCTAGGCATCGTGCTTATGTATTTTGTATGTGCTTCTATATACGTTTCTATATTTTGCGTGTACACAAACAGCACTTAAGTATATACAGTTCTGTTAATTGAAATGGAGAAGGTTTGCTCTATTTTGTCCATTGTGTGTCCATTTTGTGTATAAAATCCATCCTTTGTGGTTTCAAGCCACATGGCAAAACCGGTTTAGTGAGTCTGAGAGTCTGTTGATCATAGACTGTAAAAAAAAGATAGACGCCGCGACGCCACTTCCTTCCATTGTATTGAACTGAAGCCAAAACGGACGCTGACACGTTACGCAGAAACGTAAAAAAAAAAGCCGAGTCTGGAGCCGGGACATGCGCAGAAAGAATCGTCAGTGGAGCCCGGAGGCAGAGTCGCGGTATCAAACTTCCGCCCAGACAACTGCGTCATCATTGATGTATTTTAAATAGGCTATATAAATTATACACAATTTAAAATTCTACCTATAAAAAGGCTATTCTGTTTTCTAGAGCAATAATATTTTTGAAACAGCAAATTCATTAGATAAACTCAATATAATATGTAACCCGCTCTGGCGAAATGAGTCAGAAGTCGCAACGTTCTATTTTAAGATATGGGCCAATAATGTGGAAAAACAATGAAAAAATCGATTTTTTTTTTTAAAGCTAATTTCAAAGAACAGACTTTCAAAAATAATCTCCCAAAGTTTCGTAGTCCAGATAATTGAGTAAAGGTATTTAAATGGCTATTAAATTTGACATGGTTTTACTAAATTTGCTGGAAATGAACTTCTCAACTCCTCTCATCACTTATGAGCATTTCCCAGTATCTCCTGAAACGTCACTATCTCTGCTCTACAAATATGGTGTTACACGTTGTATAGAACCAATCAAACAGCTTAGAAATGTAAACACACTGACCTAAACGCTGATTTTTAACAATGGGAAGCCCCGTTTCGACTGACAGACACACGCGCCTTATAAAATAAAACTCCCATTTGCGTGTCTCTCTTTAAAAGCCAATAAAAACTGAATCCATATAGATAGCACAAAAATTCTTTTTGCATACAAAACCAAAGACTTTAAACTTTCATATCAAGCTTCCAAAATGCTTCTGTTGCGTTGTTTTCACCCTCTAATGAGTCTGAGTAATATGCGTTTACAACAAAAATAGCACAGCCGCTAACTGAATACAGGTACGTATATTTCACGTGCTCATAACTGCATGAAAATGCACAGATCATAAAAATGGCACATCAATATTTAAAGCAGATTCTCAAGATTAAAACGAATCCAAAATCAATATAATATATTGCGTTGATCACAAGATATTACTCACAGAATGATTTAACATACTTGGCTAAAAACATGTCTCTCATCTCTCCGGGATGCAGTGTGTATCCAATGTTCCCAGACCCATCCATGTTCGTTTTCCAACGTGGAATAACACAAAATAGATATCATTTTAAAGCTTAGAATATCATCTTTTTAATGCATCTAACCATTTTGAAAAACTCCTAACGAGTGCTGAGAAGCACCTCTAAACCAGAGTTTACCGCCCGTTGGCGCCACCTGGCTGCGGAAAAAATGAACAACAATTTTTCAAACTATTCTTTATGCTATCACCACGAAATTTGAACCAGATGCAGCTCACATATAGGAGAGCATCACTAAAAAAGAATTTTTTAGCAATCTTATTGCGTTCCTGAGTTATTCCATGTCAAATAAAAAAAAAAAAGAAAAATTATTTTAAAAAAGTATATATATTTTTGTCTTTTATCAGCTGTTTCTCAGCAAGAAAATGTCCAAATGTAATGTAATTTATATTTTCTTAAAATTAAAAATGTTTTCTAACAAATGATACCTACCTTTTGACTCTTCTTGCTAGAGTTTTGGAGTTATGAGTCTTTCCTTTTGTGTGTTGCTCAGAAAAAAGAAAAGAAAAAAAAAAACTCTAAAAAAGCCTTCAGGTCTTAAAGGGTTAATTCAAATAAGTATATACTTTCAAATAATTTGAGCTTCAGCCTGGTTTAGCATTTATATATATAAAAATGTCTTTGGTCAAATTAAGCTGTAAAATAAATAGTTTATCCCTTTAAATGCAATGGATTTTGAAGGATATCAACAAAAAACGGGCAAAAAACTTTAAAAGCGATTTTCTCAGGTTTTCAATTGGAAAAAGAGGGCAGAGGACCATAATTCAAATGGGTATATCTTTAAAACTATTCAAGGTATGACTTTGACTAGGATATCATTTTAAAGCTTATTGTCTCATCTTTCCATTGATACCAAAATCTCAATTTTGAAATTTGGGTCACTGTGACTCATTTTTCTGGATCAGGTCACATATGCCACTAGAAACAACTCTAAAATGTCAGAAACGGTCCTGCCATTTTAAATAAAGGGTTAAACTAACGTTACAGGAGATTGATTGCTGTAGACAGTGCTCTATAATTAATTAGAGTAGGCTATCATTAGTTTTATCCTGCTAAATATTATTTTATACCCATAAAAATAATTAGTAACTGCCAGATAACAATCACCTGTCTTTTTTCCCCGTCATGGCTAATGTTAGGTGTGTTATCTTAACTAATAACGTTTATTAACCCTCTGGAGTCTGAGGCTGATTTGGGGCCTGGAGAAGTTTTGACATGCCCTGACATTTGTGCTTTTTTCAGTTGTTCATATTAATGGAAAAAGTGGCATTACACTGTATTCAGCACAAACTAGGCTACAATAATATGTGAGAAACATGTATGTACATGTTTGTATTTTTGAAGGAATAACGTTTATGCGTGGTTATTGAAAAAACAAAAAACTTAAGTCACTGAAATAAGGCCAAAAAAATAATATTATATATGTGTTCACAAGACTTCTGTTGGAGATTGTAGACTAGAGTTTTTGCTTCAGAATGATGTAAAAATTATCCTTCCTACTCCTTCATATAAAACAATAGAGAGATTTAAATTTTCTAAAACATCTTTGGTCATGAAACACAGTATGTGTGGAGGCGTGAATCATCATGAATAATGGGTGATTCTCACCTGAGAAGACAAAATAATCGCATAAAGAGCTCTAGTGACCTGCATAAATAATGAGCTCTTTCAGACAGGTAGGCTGTGAAAAAACCCTCTGTGATCATGTCTCAAAGCTCATCATGTTGTAAATCAAATATACAGAAAAAACAGCAACACTGAAATATTATTAAAATTTAAAATAATGGTATTCTATTATATACTTTAAAATACAATGTATTTCTGTGATGAAAAGTGTCTGAACAATTATGTTACCTCTATGGCATTTCATATAGGCTTTTATCTTAAAAGCATGCACATTTGGAGAAATATTGATGGATTCTCATATGTTTATGTCAATTTTCTATACAGGACAAATTCAATAAATTCAGGATTTATTGTCATCAATATGAGTGCTGGATACTGTGTTTTCAATTCATACTTGCAGCTGGAGGGCGCTCTGTGCACCTTTAGTCCACAAATGCCTGCTAAAGAAGAATAGGCAATCCAGGAACTAACCGAACTAACAGAGGCCAGAGATCGTTAACTATGGCTATTCAAAACACTTTTCAAGACAATAAATACACGATTGAGACGATGTATGCATGTATTGACTGAATTTGCGTCTGAATAGCGCTCGGCCGCATTAGCGGATAATGAGCTGAATCACAGACTTCTGACATGGCTCTCTTTTCATACAGATTACATAAACAGAGAATATTTGTTTTTGATTTGACTTACACGATTTAAAACCTGACATTTCAACGTTTTTTTTAGACGTAAGTCTAATTTTTTTGTGATTAGTATTCACTAAGTTACAGTTCATTTTCTGAGAACTATCAGATTGGACTTCGTTCAGAGGGAGATGAGAGATCACGCATCATGTTAGTTTTCTTTATTTCGCAAAAAGCACAACATTTTGTTCCCTTTCAAGGGAACTCGCGCTGCATAAAAACGCTATGGGAACGCCTCCGCGTGATGTCGTCTGAAGCACGTGTGCAATCTGTCCAGTCAGGAGACGGAACGTCATAGGCGGGGTGACGTCACTGACCAGGAACCATAAAGCCAGCCCGAAAACACTATCATTCAGCTTCTGTGTCTTCAGCAAGCACTCATCGTGTGGTCTGTACCTTGTCTTTTGTTGTCTACTGTCTGCATTTTGAAATGGCGAGCGAACAATTGTTCAGGAAATGCGTGCACCCTTGTCCGCGATTCATCCCGGACGGGGACGCGCATGTACTGTGCGTTGTTTGTATGGGAGTGCAGCATGCCCAAGCAGCTCTCGAGGGAACTGCTTGCGAGTATTGTCTTAAGCTCCCGCTGCAGACGCTGCGCTCCTGACGAGCCCTCTTTGAGGAGAGTGGCTCGGTTCGCGCTCCCCAGGGCTCGGGTCCCGCTTCTGTCGAGGCAGGGCGGCGCCTTATGTCCTGGGGTTTTGCAAATGGATGTATCGGAGGGGTTAGAGATGGGCCATGCCTTATCTCTGCCCTCACCCGGTACATCCGGCAGTGTGTCTATTCGGAGGCAGGAAGCACGCTTTGCGGTTTCTTCCGCTCCGGGTGACACGGTCACATTAATGGCGTCTAGTTCTGAGGAATTAGACGTGGTTAGTGTGGCCACGGGGGAGTCTGAAGATCCGCCACTTCAGACTCCTGCCAGCGAGGAGCTTATGGAGGTGCTTTCTCATGCTGTCGCTAAGTTGAGCATTGACTGGCCAGCCGAGAAGCAGGAGCAGACGGTGAGAAGCAAGCTCGACGAATGCTTCTTGCCATCCAGGTCTGCTCAGCCTCCACGTTGGGCATTACCGTTCTTTCCCGACCTCCACACTGAGGTGTCGAGGTCGTGGAAAAGACCGGTATCCACCCGTGTTTTCACGCCACAAACCTCCGTATACAGCAATGTTGCGGGGATGAGGAAACACGGGTATGGGGCGATGCCAAGGGCGAAAGAGACGCTTGCGAGCCATCTCTCTCCGCACGTGGCATCGTCCCTAAAAGCCCCGACGTTGCCCACTAAGCCGCTCAAGACCACTTCAGCTAGTGGGCAAAGCATACTCGGCTGTGGGTCAGGCTGCGGCATGCTTGCACACGATGGCTATCATGCAAGCATACCAGGCTGACCTGCTAAAGGATTTGGGGGAAAGTGAGGAAGTGGGGGCTGACCTCATCCAAGAGTTGTGTTTGACTGCCGATCTCGCTCTCCGTGCCACCAAGGAAACGGCCAAGTCTGTTGGTCGTTCCATGGCACCCATGGTGGCTACGGAGCGGCACTTGTGGCTTAATCTCACCGAGATTAAGGACAAGTCATTCCTTCTGGATGCCCCACTGAATCCTTCCAACCTGTTTGGTGATGCTATCACAACCGTCACCGACAGGTTCCTAGAGGCTAAGAAACAGTCTGCAGCCTTGCAGCAGTTTCTCCCTCAACGGCCCCAAACTCCTGCTGCTGTTGGGCGAGAGCAGCAGAGGCCGAGTACGAGCTCCTCACACAGACAACACCAGAAAGTGAGTGTTGCCACCCGTGCTCTCCCTCCGAGGAGTTGGGAATCGGGCCAACACTCACAGGTGAGGTCCTCGAAGGGTAAGACGGATCTGAGGGCCGTTATTACTGCTTAGAGGGCTTCGTCAAAGAAATCCTGACGTCAGACCTGTCAGGATCCTGAGGCCTGCCCCCGTCGGAGACAAACATTGTTCACCTCATCATACGGTGCCTGTGAGTCTTCGGCGTCCTCAGGAGGGCGCTCTGCCAACCCCGCCGCCATGCCGGGGCGCAGTAGTTCCCTGCGCGTCACCCGAGGGTGGCGCGCTTCAACAGCCACACCAGTGCTTCCCTGCCGGTCCGCCGCTACAGGGCGCTGTGGTGACTGCTGCTGCTGTTACACCAGAGGCCAATCTCGAGAGACTGGTACCCCTAGTGGATTTTTTGTCAGAGTGGAAAAATCTGTCAAAAGTATCCCAGTGGGTCCTGCGAACTATAGAAAAGGGGTATGCGATTCAGTTCAAATCACGCCCACCCCGATTCAGCGGGATTCTGCCCACGGTGGTGGATCCCGAGCAGGCTCTGGTGCTGGCACAAGAAGTACAGACTCTCTTGCGAAAGGAGGCTATACAAAGGGTTCCTCCTCCCAGCAGAGAGTCAGGCTTTTACAGCCGGTACTTCATTGTTCCAAAGAAAGACGGAGGATTACGCCCCATTCTAGATCTACGACAATTAAATCGAACAGTAGCAAGGCTCAAGTTCAAAATGCTGACAATAAAGCATGTCGTGTCACAGATCAGATCCGAGGACTGGTTTGTGACAATAGATCTGAAGGACGCGTATTTCCACATATCAATTCACCCGCATCACAGAGAATTCCTGAGGTTTGCTTTCGGGGGCGAAGCATACCAATATC
Source organism: Megalobrama amblycephala (assembly GCF_018812025.1). NCBI lineage: Eukaryota > Metazoa > Chordata > Actinopteri > Cypriniformes > Xenocyprididae > Megalobrama > Megalobrama amblycephala. The sequence continues at coordinate 28,261,776 of NC_063045.1, forward strand.
GGGTTCTCCCCTTCGGCCTAGCCCTGTCGCCCCAAACTTTTACCAAATGTGTAGATGCGGCGCTGGCGCCCTTGCGCATGCAGGGCATCCGCATACTGAACTACATAGACGACTGGTTGATCCTCGCCCAATCAGAGGAGATAGCGGTTCAACATCGAGGTGTTGTTCTCGCTCACATGGAAAAGTTGGGGTTGAGACTAAACGCAAAGAAAAGTGTGCTTTCTCCTGCACAGAGAACCACTTATCTGGGCATGGTATGGGATTCGGTGATTATGAGAGCCCGTTTATCTCCGGCTCGAATAACATCAATCCTCAATACCGTCTCGGACATAAGGCAAGGCCAGTCACTCACTGTGAGACTGTTGGGTCTGATGGCAGCAGCGTCCAACGTTATACCTTGCGGCCTGCTGTACATGAGACCGCTGCAGTGGTGGCTCAAAACCAAGGGGTTCTCACCGAGGGGGAATCCGTTTCGTACGATCAGAGTCACACGGCGATGCTTACGTGCTCTGGACGTATGGAAACAACCTTGGTTCCTGTCCCAGGGACCCGTGTTGGGAGCTCTCAGTCGTCGCGTCACGCTAACGACAGATGCATCCCTCACGGGCTGGGGGGCGATCATGAGAGGTCGCTCGACACGGGGTCTATGGCAAGACCATCATCTCTCTTGGCACATAAATTGTCTAGAAATGATGGCGGTATTTCTAGCATTGAGATACTTTTTCCCAGACCTCAGAGACAAACGTGTTAGTCAGAACAGACAATACATCAGTAGTCTCATACATCAATCACCAGGGGGGTCTGAGATCACGCCCGCTTTAAAAGCTGGCGAATCAGATTCTCCTGTGGGCCCAAGGGAAACTGCTATCCCTCAGAGCAGTTTACATCCCAGGGTACCTGAATGTGGGAGCAGACATCCTGTCGAGGCAGGGGCCGAGGCCCGGGGAATGGAGACTTCATCCCGAGGTGGTGAAGCTCCTTTGGGAGAACTACGGCGAAGCCCAAGTGGATCTGTTTGCGTCTCGAGAGACGACTCACTGTCCACTGTGGTTCTCCATGACCAACCCAGCACCTCTTGGGCTGGATGCTATGGTACAGCTTTGGCCGAGGCTACCACTGTACGCATTTCCCCCGATCATTCTGCTCCCGGGAGTTCTGGAGAGAGTTCGCCGGGAAGGGGCTCAGCTATTATTGGTAGCCCCGTACTGGCCGGCCCGAGTATGGTTCTCGGACCTGGTATCTCTCCTGGACGGATCTCCGATGGAGATACCGCTCAGGGAGGACCTTCTCTCACAAGTGGGCGGTCTAATACTGCACCCCCAACCGGAGTTGTTGAACTTGTGGGCATGGCCTCTGAGGGGGCACGTCTCATAGATTCCGGTCTTTCAACTGAGGTTGTTGAGACCATACTCCAATCCAGAGCTCCCTCCACGAGGAAACTCTATGCTTTGAAGTGGAGATTATTCACTTCTTGGTGTGAGAATCATCAGTGGGATCCAGTTAACTGCCCGGTTAGCGTGGTGCTGGACTTCCTGCAGGAGAGGTTCTCCACAGGGCTATCCCCCTCCACACTAAAAGTATACGTGGCGGGCTTAGCTGCTTACCACGCTCCTTTCAGTGGAGTCTCTTTGGGGAGATTCCACAGATTAAAATGGTGTATAACTCTTAATTGTATGTGCAACATTGACGGAGTATTTTGAGTCTCTTTCACACTGGTAAGAAAAAAACCGCGGTGGTATCGCCGGCGATACCTCAGACCTCAGAGTGTTAATTAGCTTATGAAGCCCACATTTAACGTTACTGTAGTGAACAACAGATGTGATGGCACCAGAGCTTCACAACAGACATTCTTTTGTCCCACTTTGATTAATCAAAAGAATGTGAAAGGACCCTCAACGACAAGTAAACGACTATTGTAATCAGGACTGCCAAAGGTGGAAGACAGGAAAGATGACATCAACGGCCCATTGATGATAGGCTAATCTCATCATGAGTTGCCTTTGTACTAGAGCACAGCAAGAACAAAGAAATGCTCAGAAAGGAAGACATTTTCTAAACATATTGGCTTGAAATCACCAAAAATGGACAGGAATACTGTAAGGAACATGTCCTATGTGTCCTTGTACTCATCCAGGAAACTGTGCACACACAGTAGAAACCACAACTGGAATAAAAGCCAATGCAACTACACCCACTGCGACAGAAGTGTGGTACCTCAACCAATTCACATCAAGTTTGGACTCTACGAGTTCAGAACACTGCCACGAGGACTTTGAGAAAGGTTTAAAAAAGAAATACAGCATTTCCAAGGTCCTAAAGACATTGTCTTATTTACTTGTGTATTTTGGAACAATACAACAAGTTTCACAGGATGAAAGGTGGGCGTGTTAAGGGACGGACACCTGGAATGCTGTGACCCAATCACATCACCACAGCAGGAAAGGTGGGATTAGTAATCCCCTCCCCAATGAGAAGGAATAAAAGTTTTCCCAAGTGAACAGACCCTTGTTCTGAGTTTCTGACCTGACGAGGGAAGAACAACAGCACGACCAAGGTGAGACTCTTGCGAGTAAACCTTTCACCACACGGATCAAGCAGCCAAATTGCTTCTGCAGAGGACTTTGACTCCTGACCTGCATAACCCAAGTACCTCCAACCTACAGAAGATCCTACTGACTGACCACCATCTGCAGTTCTCTTGATTACACAAAGACCTCCAGCACTCAGTGCAGCTCTGCAGCTGTTGGAAAGCAATCCAGTCTCCCACTGCACACGGAAGGATACCAGTGGACAACGTTTCCCATTCCCGGACTGATCACCCGACCAAGTGAAACGTAAATATAAGCTAACCAAACCTTTTCCAAAAGCCTTGGCATTAGGTTGTTGCTAAATGAGATTGCTTTTTGTGTAGAGACTGTTTATCTAGGGTCAGCATACACAGATAGATACATTAGACACGTTATCTGTATTCAGAGTAAATGCTTATTTACTTATTTTCAATACCAGCATCCAGAAAGACCACAATTGACTCCCTCATAGACTGCTAATTACCCATTCATTGCTTCGTCCAATCTGTTGCTCATCTACTTGGCATTCAGTTTTGTTAACATCCATTTGTGTTGTAGTTTGTAGTTTCTGTTTGATTATTGATTCAATTTTCTTAGTAGTTTAGACATTTTTCCTTAGTAGTTTTGTCATTTTCCTTCGTAGTATTTAGTGAGTGTGATATTTTACTCTTGTATATCTTTTTGTTAATAAATTTATTTTATTGCAAACTGTGTCATTCTTGTGTTGATAATCAGAGGCTCTACAAGCTCGCCCGAATCTCACTAAATCCTTCAGATTGGTCAGACAATAAACTTCCTCTAATTTATAAAATATTAATTCAATTAACAATCTTTCATGATTGTTCTTTATTGTCAAGGTGAGAATCCTGACTGGTGCCCCGAAATATTGGAAGGAATCATCTGACTCAATATTAATATTAATACAAAATATTAATATTAATAGTTAAGACCAAAATCACTATATTTGTGGTGCCCTCGTGTGAGGCTAATCCAAAAATCACTACATTACCGAGAAAAGCTCAGATATCCGTCATATCCTGTAGGTCAGTAAGTACAGTTTACTGCTGAACAGCTCATTTTGTCAGTGTGAAATAACACAGAAATTGAAAATTAATAGTTAGTTATATATCTTGAATCTCCCCTCGAAGCCCCGACAGTCCTCAGAGAAGCTGTCAATCAACTGTGAATCACGACGACACGCCCCTGTAGCGGTTGTACAGTTATTAATCAATTTATGGGTGGAATATGAATATAATAATTCATAAAGCTTTATGAATAATTATTATGCACATACCGACCCAAGGGGGATTTAACCATATATGGTTAATTAATTACAACGAATTATAATCAATTATATATATGATTAGTTCTGGTTTAATAATTATTTAGAGAAACTGTTCGTTTGTCCAGCAAACTAAGCTCCTCATAGAATATTATCAAAGGAAGGTTTTTCTCTGGCCACAAGAAAGACCTCCTATTCTAGCATCCAATCGTAAAGCACGGATAGGATCTAAACGTTAAAGTGACCTGGTTTTTGTTGAATGAGCAAAAGAACAAAAAGCATGGATATAATGTATTTAATATATGAAAACTACTAGTACAGAGGTTATGCGTCTAAATATATACAGAGGATATATGCACATATATACAAGCGTGGAAGTAAAGACAGGAAAAGAAAGATGATCAAAGAATTGCAAATTACAACAGTTAAACCTTTTGAAAGCCAGCACAGAAATCAGTTTAAACGAATTTCAAAGGAATTTTAATACTTGCATATTGGTTCAAGTCAGTGTGCAGTAGAGTTTCAGTGCACGGCTTGGATCGATTGGTCCTTTCCGAGAGGGTTTGCTCCGGCGGGGTTTTCAAACAAGGTTTAAACTTAAGAGTAAAATAACCGAAGAGAGAGAAGAGAGAGAGAGAGAGTCCAAGGAGATGGACTCTCTCCCGGAAGGAGCTGAGCGCGTGATGACAGCGCTGTCACCTGAGGCAGTTCAGGGGCAGTCGAGAGACAATCGGGAGACAAAGGAAAAATTGTGTTTCATTGTTTTTATGGAAAACCAAGCTAACACACCTCCTGAATTGTAATGGCCAATAGATGCGTGGCACTATTTGGCGGGCAAAGTTCCTTTGTTTGGTCTCCTAGCTGAATTTACATACTTTATGACTATCAGATCGGATTTCGAGATGGAGTACTTTCTTCACAGCATCATTAAACAAATCGAACAATGCATTTGACAGCCATGTAATATACATAGATGAATGAGACGTGGAAATAGCTTTAAAATGAATCTAAACTTAATATATAAGAGAAGCATGTAGAAGGAGTTATGGTTTACAGACAAAATCCCATCATTAAAATGAACACTAGCACAAATACACTCATTTAAACTAAGTCTAAACACTAGGAAACATGCATACGCTTGAAATACATGATGGGTACATTTTGGCATAGTTGTATTTTACATATACAGTCAATAATGTATGTTTGTGTGTTTTTGTGTGTGGTGTGTGTTGGAATGCCAATCTGGCCCGTAGTCCACATGAGGGCCTCTTTGATGTCCTAAGAGCTAGGAAATTGGGCCTTCTGTTTTACCTCGGAGGGTAACAAAGGTGTCAGAGTGTATGTTTTTCTCTAGACCAGCCGGAGCCGAGGTCAGATTACAACACAGTCCAGCATGCGAGAAGCATCCTGAAGATTCCAGATTTTATTGACTGTCCTGATAAGTGTGCATATGCTACACCCCGTTTTTATAGCACCAAATTGCTAGCTAAAATCAAACTTATCACAAAAACCTTTAAAAATTTTATTTGAAGCATAATTTATTTTTATGTTTTAACTTAAGTCTCATTCGTCTGTATTGAGAGGGCGGGGTTAATGACCTGTACTGCATCCATCCTCCAGGGGGCGATCAAAGAGCCCGCAGCTTCACTTTTCAGGATGTATGAGGCACACCCGCTGTTGACATTCACACCTTGGTCTCAGGACTGAGAGACTGGGGTGAACAATGGTGCAAATGGTGATGAGATCAGTCTGTGATCAATGACATGCTAATGTCATCATTCTTCCTTAACACAAATGGTAATGTAAGGCCTGCACATGATCAAAATTTAGCAGGCCCACTATAAACTGTGTTTAAGCCTCATCTCATTGAACTTTTGTTTGTAAATCTCGCATTGGCTCCGGCCTGGCGGGCACTAACAGCTCACCGGACACATTTTATGACTATTTTGATAGATTCCTGAACATCTCCCTTGTGACTTCAAACGATCGTGGTCAACTCGGATCGAATTACTGCAAGCCACGTGTCCACATACCAGACAGCACTAAAAAACTCCAATACACGTACACGCACACATAGAGACGCACACACAAACACGCATGAAGATTATATGTACAAAATATGACTATGCCAAGTGTACCCGCCGTTGTACTGCAAGCTATATGTATGTATCCCTAGTGTATAAGCTTAGCTATGACTGTAGTTGTGTTAACGTCATTCTAAACGGTAAACTGTATCTTCCCTTATATGCTTTTGCTGCCTGACAAGTTTGGTTTCTTTGTAAAGCTCTCTTTATGCCCTATTCAACAATGTATGTCACATCACTGTAAAATGCATTGTTCTATTTTTGATGGTACTTTGAAGAAAGTACACTCCGATCTGATACTTCATAAATTATGCAAATCAAGCCACAAGACAAGACAAAGAAAAGTTTTGCCCGCCAACATTGCACCCATATCATTGGCGGACGGTCCCAAGGAGGCGTTCTGGTTTGTTGTCCTTAAAACACAATGACATGCGTCTTTTCGTTGCATTTTCGCTGAATTTTTCTTTTGTCAAGCCTTTGCCATCCTCCATCACCTAGGAGACGGACTCTCTTCTTCATTTTCCGGTTATCTTATGCTCAAGTTAAATCTTGCTTTGGAAAACCCGCCGGAGAACACCCCCCTCCTGAAAAGGACCAATCGCTCCAAGCCAAGCACACTGATACTCTACGAACTACAGCACACTGACTGAACTCATGCAAGTAACAACCTTTTAAGATTTGTGTAAACTGAGTTTCCTTGCTGGGTCTCAAAGGTTAACTGTTTGTAATTTGCCACTCTTTTGATCACCTCTGTTTTCTTGACTTTACTTTCGTTTTCTATATATGTGTAGTACTTGTGTCTATTTAGCCGTATAACCTTTGTATTATCAATTTCATATATTAAATACATTATATTCATGCTCGATTGTTGTCATTCAGAAAACCAAGTCACTTCTACGTTTCATTTCTGCAACACTGCTTTACGTTTTGATGCCATAATAGGAATTTATTCTCGTGGCCAGAGAATAAAATATATTTCATAATAGTCCATGAGAAAACTAATGGTTTGCTGGACAAACTAGGATAGTTTTTTCTAAACAACTATTAAACTAGAACTAATCATATATGTAATTGATTATAATCCGTTGTAATTAATTCACAATATATGTGCATAATTCCCTCTTGGGTCGATATATATATATATATATATATATATATATATATATATATATATATATATATATATATATATATTTCACCCATGATTTGAGCTGATTGATTAAATACTTGTAATATCGCTAAAGATCGTTACAGTAAGCAGTTCCTCTGTGGTGTTTAATGTATGTTAATGTACCCTGTTCTCCTCAAGAGGTATTATTGTTTTAAATCAATCCAAAAGTCATCTGTTTGCTCACAGGAATCTGATCCAATTGAAATTAAACTTTCCACACACAGCATAGGAAACCTTCCAATGATTGATGGAATGGTTGTTTGGGTAACATCAGTGCCAGTCTCTGCTCTTGTACCTGGATGACATTTTTTTTTTGTCTTCGGCTGACCAACATCTGGTTTGGATGAAGGTCGTTTTAAGTCAGTTACAAAGGGAAGGGTTGAAAGTCAAACTATCCAAGTGTGTCTTTTTCAAACAGGAAGTGCAGTACTTAGGTCATGTGATCTCATAGAATAACAGATCTAGGTAAGATTTAGGCAGTCTCATAATGACCTTGTCTAAATAGTGCTGCAGAGTTGCGTTCATTTTTGGGGTTTGCTAGCTACTACTGTATGAAGGCATAAATATGTAATTTGTTTAACATTCCATTTATTCAATATATTTACTTCATAGGCATCCTTCTCTGATATATCCATTCTGCTCTCTGTTTACTCTGTTGTCAACATTCCTTTGACAGAAGCATTGTACTGTACACGCTGTGTGGTATCGGTTGTTGATATTTGAACATTTTAATAACTACTGTACCTATGTTTTGTGCAGAGCTTTGCTAGGTTAGCTGCCCCATAGGTTGGCTGAGCTAGCAGCTCCAAAGCACCCAAAACATGGGTACCAGGATTTTGCTGGAGCCTGGTCTGCAGTGTCACAGTAGTTTTGAGGAGTTGAAGGGTAAACTTACCACAGTCCCAGTGCTTGCCTATGCTGACTTTTCACTACCTCTTCACTAATTATTCTGGAGGTGGACACTAGCCTGAGTGGATTTCTCACAGGAGCAGCAAGTTAAGGTCTGTCCCCTAGCTTGTGGTAGTCATATATATTTTTTAGGTTAAGTGTATTTGGCTTTAGGCCCACTGAGTGCAATACTTCTATGAAACTGGAGTTTTGGCGCCAAGTGGGCCATGACTGAAAAGTTCAGGGAGTACCTACTGGGGTATAAGTGAGTAGTCTTTACCAATAATAACCCTCCTAGCTACCTGACCTGGGTGAAGTTAGGGGCCATGGAACAGCATTGGGCTGCCCAGTTGGCAGCCTTTAACTTTGAGATCAAATATAGATCAGGGAAGAGCAACCTCAATGCTGATGCCTTGTCACAACAAAGTCTTCTGGTGGTGGAAGGTATTCAAGATTTGTCCCTGGGTGCAGCTGTATCAGTTGTGTTGCAGCAAGCCACCAAATGTGGATTGATGATTCAGGTAAATCTGCTTTGGCAGTGGGATCACCTGGTGGAGACCAATGATGTGCTTTATTGTCAAGTGTTTCAAGTCTGAAGTATTGACCCAACTTCACCAACAATACAGGTACCATGGGGTGGAGCGTACAACCCAACTGGTGCATCAGCGGTGTTACTGTGAGAGATGCCAGTGTGCTAAGGGTGTCCAGCAAGCCCCTGGTAGCTTCATGGGACACTTATTGACTGCATGGCCTAATGAGATTTTTGCCTTAGATTTCATGGTGTTGGAGCCCTCAAGTTCTTGTCTTGAAAATGTTTTCACAAGTATACCTTGGCTGCACCTACTAGGGACCAATGAACTAAGAAGGTGGCCAAGGTCCTTGTAGTAGAATGGTTTTCTAAAGTTTTTGCCTTGCAATTTGGTATAATTTATGTCCATTTTTGTGAAATGTGTAAATTTAAGTCTTTATATATATATATTTTTTTTTTCCCTTCTTTCTTTCTGTTCTTTATTATAGTGTTATAGGAAAAATCACTGAGGCTATTTTAAATAAGTGATTTCTTTCCTTTTTCAAAATAAAGGTATCAATAAAGTTTTGTATTTTTATATTATACCCATGTTTTCTGCCTACAATTTCATATAAGAAAGTCAAACCTGTGTGACCTAGTAACAATCGCTCAGTGTTAATAACATTTCCCTGAGTGAAATTCCCAAGGGTGGCATAGTCAAAATCGAAATCAATAGTCAAAAGTAAAAGAACTTGCGCTTGTGGTTAAAACTTGTACCTCTCCATCCCAAACAAAGTTAACCCTTTAGAACCTGAAGCTTAAATAGGTTGTTTTCATATATTTTGTATTTTTGACTATAAAATTCTACAGAATGTGCTTCTTTCTTTAAGTGCAAAGTGTCTTTTTTTTTTTTTTTTCCAGAAAACAAATAGCTTTCAAGAAATTACAGTTATTGACCATTGATGTGTGTGGTAGTGATGGGAGAAACAAAGCTTTTCAATAGCTTCGAATCAATTGAACCAATTGCTTCGTAAAATGATTCACTGTTTCGAAGCGCTCAATACACCACATGCTGGTGACCCCTGCTGGTCAAAACAGTGTAAATGCAACAAAAACTCATGCCAAACATGCATAAAAACAGCTTTTACAAAATCCATTGCAAATGTTTTATTGAAAGTATAATCTATAAGATGGAATTAACTAATCATCTAATACCATTAAATATTAAGTGTCTGTATAATATGTATTCTTTTATCAATTTTCAGGGCTTGTTTTGTTTATTCTATGGATAAGTCAGCTAAACAGAGACTATTAACTACTATTATTCCTTTAAATTATACAAATACCTCATTAAGACATCTACATTTGTGTAAAACTCTTCAGAGATCAGGTAATTGTCACTTTTAGACACTTAATACTCAAGTAATAGACAGACACTTGTTCAATGTTCCGCCGCTGGGGGGCGATCTCAGTGAATTTGCATAGTTCATGGGTTCACAGAGATCGCCCCCAGCGGTGAACCACTGAAATTTCGAAATGTTTAGAAACAGTTATGACATAACGAAGCCTCGTTTACTGAAATCATGTGACTTTGGCAGTTTGAAACGCTCCAAACCACTGATTCGAAACAAAAGATTTGTAAAGGTTTTGAAGCTTCAGGAAACAGTATTTCGAAAGTGCCCATCACTAGTGTGTGGTGAGTTTGTTAATAGAATTAAAAAAAAAAAAAAGAATACATTTTCTGATTTTTATTTAGAAAAAAAGAGAAAAACAATGATCAAAAGAATATAACACTTCAAACTTGAAAATCCAACTAAAATACATAGATACAAGTCTTTTTGTGACACTGGGTTGCACAGTTTTCATTCAGGAGACTTTTTTTAAAACATACATATGCACGCATACATATACATACGCACACCATATTCGAAAGAGTCTCGCTCAGTCTCCTCCCAAGTCTCATCAAAAATAATCCAAATCACCTCTTGTGCTGTGTACTTCTTTTTTTGCTATGTTTTTGGTTGTTTTTTTATAATTATGCAATCCAAAACTCTCTAACCTGCTGCGCTCTGTATCTCTCCGTTCAAATCCATCCTTCCCGCTCTCCCAGAAAGCTGCCATCACTTGTTGATGGAAAGCAAGAAATGTCTGTAATAAGCCATATATTTGTCACATTTCAGGGTATGACACCGGCTCTTCCTGTTGTTTGTCTTGTCCTGTCATTTTTCGGCAGCTTGTGATTGGAGTAATCAGCGCTACGGTGCTGATCTCCCACACCTGTCGCTCGTTCGCTCTACCCTATATATGCCCAGCTGTGTCTCCCTTGTTGTCAGTTGATCACTTCATGTTGCGTGGATGTTACATGTCTTCATCTCTTTCTCCGCACCACCCGTACGACTGTGCGATAGAATTATTACCTGTCACTTCTCCACCCAAGGGGTGCCTATATTCGCTCTCCGGAGGGAGGCCATGGAGAGATACATCAGCGATTCTCTATTAGGTATAATACGTCCTTCTTCCTCTCCGGCCGGGGCGGGGTTCTTCTTCGTGGGGAAGAAAAATGGATCATTGCGTCCCTGTATAGATTATCGGGGGCTGAATGACATCACGTTAAAGAATAGCCACCCTTTGCCGTTTATGTCGTCAGCATTCAAACTCTTGCAGGGAGCAACCATCTTTACGAAGTTGGACTTACGCAATGCTTACCACCTGGTTCGGATTAGGAAGGGGGATGAGTGGAAGACCACTTTTAATACCCCTACAGGTCACTTTGAATATTTGGTCATGCCCTTTGGACTCTCAAACTCCCCAGTGGTCTTTCAGGCACTCGTCAATGACGTGCTCAGAGACATGCTCGACCGGTTTGTATTTGTTTACCTCGATGACATCCTGATCTTCTCCCAGAACAAGCGCGACCATGTTCAGCACGTCAAGTGAGTGTTATAGTGGCTACTCGAGAATCGTTTATTCGCTAAGGTGGAAAAGTGTGAGTTCAGCAATTTCTGGAGTTTGCCAATTTTTTACCAACGATGCATTCGGAACTTTAGCCAGGTCGCCCTACCACTGACGAATCTCACTTCCACACAAATTTGTTTCTGTTGGTCAATGCAGGCTCAGAAGGCGTTTGAAAAACTAAAGAGCTGCTTTGTTTCGGCTCTGATTCTCACTAACCCTGACCCGTCTCGTCAATTCATTGTGGAGGTGGATGTGTCAGAGTTAGGAGTGGGAGCAATTTTGTCTCAGAGGTCACTTTCGGACGACAGAGTACACCCATACACATTCTTTTCTCATCGTCTTACTCCTTCGGAATGGAATTATGACATTGGGAATAGAGAGTTACTGGCTGTTAAGTTGGCATTGGAGGAGTGGCGTCACTGGTTAGAGGGTGCGGTGGGTAAGGGCTCTAATCGAACCTCAGCAGGGCTACTCCGACCGCTGTCAAACCCTTCAAGACCCTGGTCACACATAGCCATGGACTTTGTCACGGGCCTACCCCTGTCTAGTGGCAATACCGTGGTGGACAGGTTCTCGAAGGCGGTTCATTTTATTCCCCTCCCCAAATTACCTTCAGCGAGGGAGACAGCGGTCATTGTCTTAGACCACGTTTTTCACATTCATGGCCTCCCGGTAGACGTGGTTTCTGACAGGAGTCCCCAGTTTGTGTCAAGGTTTTGGACAGAATTTTGTCGACAGCTGGGGGCGACGGCGAGCCTATCCTCCGGTTATCACCCGCCGATGAACAGTCAGGCTGAGCGAGCCAGCCAGGACTTAGAGAGAGTCCTGCTCTGGTGGTTCTGTCACATTTCAGGGTGTGACACCGGCTCTTCCTGTTGTTTGTCTTGTCCTGTCATTTTTCGGCAGCTCGTGATTGGAGTAATCAGCGCTACTGTGCTTAATCAAGCTGCTTAAGCTGATCTCCCACACCTGTCGCTCGTTCCCTCTACCCTTTATATGCCCAGCTGTGTCTCCCCTTGTTGTCAGTTGATCACTTCATGTCGCGTGGATGTTACATGTCTGCACTGCGTTTTTGCTCTGTGTCTCACCTGTTTGATTTTGTGTTCAGGACCCTTAGACGAGGAGTTTTCAAGGAAGTCATTTTCTCTTGCTGGGCTTGTACTTGTCTTCTGCTGGGTCATCCTGTCACCTGCTTTCTCAGTGGTCTCTCCTGCCACTATCTGCTGTGTGTGCGCAGATACCACGAGAGCCACCAGTTTCCTCAAACTGTCACCTGTTACTTTGACTGTTTCATTTTTGTGTGTCAGGTTTCATCCTGAATAAACATATTATTTTTGTTCACCGCAACTTGAGTCCTCCTTTCATCCACCTCACGACAATATTGTGGAAAGCGCATGTTGTCTACTGTCAGGAGCAATTTGAATTATTTTGATAGTGCAAACGGTTGAAGTGTTACGGTAATAAAGTTTGGTTTGATGTGTTGGTGACGACACAGACGGTGCAACATATGAACATTCAACATAACTTTAATAATAATAAAATAAACAAAAACATCAAAACAAAAGTAAAGCGGCAGCCCCTCATGGACGACTGCTGTATAACCTAAAAAAAAAAAAACACCAACATAAAGTTGTCACTCCTCCTTCCGGAGCTGGTGGATGGCGATAGCTCCTCTGGCTTCGGGTGCACAGCAGCGAGCCCCCAGTTTCCTGCTCCTCCCCATCATGGCGGATGGCAGCTCCGGCCTCGGGCGAAAGGTGACATTCGAGTCAGACAGCCACTGATGGTCACTGCTCTTTTGTACTGTCTGACCTACTCAGCACTGTGATCACCCTCAGCAGTGAGGGCTCTCCGACAGCATGTCCCTCCTTTTTCCAGGTTTCAGCACCAATGTAGTCTCAGGGAAGAAGCTTGTTTTTGGTTTCTGAGATGCTGTACTATTTCACAATATCCATAACAGTACCTCCTATCGTACAACAGTGAAAACATGGATTGCAATGGCAGGGAAAGAGTTATACACAACACAGGTTCATTGGAGAGAAAAAAGATACAAACACATTTGCTGAAGCAACCATGCTGTTTTAGCTTGATACTACAAGTCTTTGATCTCTTTTATCGTGACTCATGTTTCATGGGATTTGTACTCAAACGCTCCACAATGCTGTACCAGGTGAGCTACAGAGCAAGTTTACTACATCAAAAAAACCATAATAATGGAGCTTGTTATGTGATGCAAACATTAAATGTGTTAATGTACAAATCATGCACTATGGTAAAAGTGTTTTCAGGTTACATAAGTCTTTACTAATCTAACATCTGCCCCATAATTAAAAATGTTTGTGACAAAGAATAAATGTTGTTGTTGTTTTAGTGTTCAGAGTTTTGCAAAAATGTTTGTAGAGACATGTTTTCCAATACATAAAATGTGAAACATTAAGTAAAAACATCAAGGTTAGAAAGCCTCCATGCCTATTGCCATAGCATTGGTTTTTGACATTTAATGTGAAAACATATTTTAGCTGCATTTATAAGATGTTTCCTGAATTTAGACATTTTATGTATATTACGTCATTCGGCAATCCAGATTAACTGTCACCATTATGTTCAGTTTAGTTTAGTTCATGGACTTTCAGTTTGTATTTCTTCAGTTCCTGTTTTCCTTTGCTTACATTCCCACACTTCCTGGTTGCTATGGTTTTAGTCATTATGACTTTGTTTGTTTCAGATGTATTCAATTTATCTTGTTTGAGTTCCTATTTAAATTGTACCACCACATTCATTCTCTGTCTGGTCACGTTTATGTTAAGGTGTGTTTTCCTGCCCTCATATGTAGATTATCTGTGGATTATTATTAAAGTTTGCATTTATACTGCATCATCTGCCTGCTTCTTCAATCTGTCTATACCCTGTTGTGACAATAACATTTATGAACATGTCATTTGAATATATCTCAGTGCGCATTATACAATTTTATTCTCTCTATTGGTTGTGTGCCCATGTCTCGAGAAATGTAGAGGAAAAGGTATAAATGTCATTTTCAATCTTCTAGTGTTATTGTGTTAATGGTTTTCAGAGCCAGCTCACGGACACAGATTGATGGACTCTGCTCAAGCGCTGGTGCAAAACCAAACATTCCACATCCAGTGATGTCAAACTGCCTGACTCCAGGTGCAATCACGACCAGAGGGTCTGCCATAACTGACCACACGTTCATAAATATTATACACTTGCTAAATCTAGCTCTCAAGGTTTTTCTCTAAGCCACATCAGATCATGTGTTTCATATTCAGATGTTTTTAGCTTTAGTCACCTAACTGTGCTCTCACCTTTCACTGTACCATTGAAACCCCTTGGCCTGTTAAATTATGGGCTACCATGCATTTACAAACTGATGAAATGGTGCCCATAGATAAAAAGCAACAATTCTTTTCATATAACTCAACGCAGTCATGGATTAGTCACATCCAAATGGATAATGAACTACCCTCTTCAAAGCCAAGTTGTGTCTCTTTCAGAAGAATCTTAGTATTTGATTTGAATGCACCATGTGTTAAACACATTGTAATTTCATGTTGTTTTGAAGTCGATAAGTATGAGAACATAAATTCTCATACTAAGTGTTGACAAAGCTGATGTTCAGATCCAAACCTTTCCATGTAGAGATGTAGTGGCTTTCTTAAACCACTATAATGTGGGATCAGACCATAGGAGACTATATAATTTGACAGTTTCCTATTGTTACCAGCCTGTTGCTAGTCTAGGTCATATGTTTATGTAGGGCACATCTGGTTCACCCAAAAGGACGATCAAGTCTTTAGTCTTGGGACCAAGAAACCAAACTGTCAATGAAACTGAGAGTGTTTAAGGAACATTCAGAAGGCTTTTTGAGTCATGGATAATAAGGAGTACCTTAGAATTTAAGATAAAAAAAAAAACAAAAACAGTATGACCAAAAAATATTCCATAATATGTAGTCCTAACAGAGTGGTCTGAACAAATAATTTCAGACTGAACAATGGCCTTCACGTGGTGGTAATCGCAAGTCTGCAAGTACATTTGGAATAGTTGATTACTCAACCCCCAAAATGCATTGTAGCATGAATAAATTATCGGGTAAAGGTTATAAACTTACTGCTTGATGGCTTTATTTATGCTATTTATTTTCTTTGCAAGATAAATCTGCAAAAATTGCAGTTTGCAGATTTGTTGGATAAAAATCCTTTAAACTAACATAATCAATGCCATCCATCAAATCAGGATAAATTCTCCACATAATTCAGTACTGACCGTGAGTTGAAAAAGAAAATCAATAATTCTGCCCTAGTCAAAAATCTTAAAGGTGTCACAGTCACCAGCTCAGTCACTCTCAGCACTACATTTCCCATTATTCCTCCTTCTACTCACCTGCACTCCTTCAGCAATCATCCACACCTGTTATGGATTAATCATCACTTAGCCACCCTATTTAAGCATTCGTCATTCTCAAGAACGCACTGCTCTGTTTACTCACCTGAATTGCCTTGCCTGAAATCAATGAATCCAGTCTTCTGTCATACATCATCTGTCTTCAGTCATCCTCTGTCTGGATATCTGTTCACCAGCCACCACTTCCCTATCTGCATCTGCAAAGAAAAAATATCACATTACTACTCAGCTTCATCTGCTATTCCATCTGCCCTTGACTCACCTATGCTGCTTTCCTGTACCTCTCCGACCTCAGCTGCAATAAAGATTTGTTTAAACTTTCTTACCTGTCTGTCCTCTTCTGTTGTGTGACTAAAGGAATGTGTACAGGATTCCAATTGGAATTTTCCTCATAATTTGGATTCAATCCCACAGAAAAAAAATAAATAAATAAATAAAAATAATAATAATAAAAAATAATCAAATAAATAAATTATGTGGGAGACAAATAAAAATAGGGCCCTATTTGATTCTTAGGTGCCAGATTTATTATTATTAGGGTTGTAAAAGTAAGCTTGAATTTTTACAAAAAGTGTGATTAAAAATGAATGAATCTGAGGTGTAAATATATACATTGAGTTTTTTTTTGTTTTGTTTTGTTTTTTTCTACTATCAGAGCAAACTTGAGCAGCAAATCAGCATATTAGATGATTTCTGAAGGACAACGTGACACTGAAAACTGGAGTAATAATGCTGAAAATTCAACTTTGCATCACAGGAACAAGTTACATTTTACAATATATTCACATAGAGAATGGTTATTTAAAATTGTTATAATGTTTCACAAAATTACTGTATTTTTAATTAAATAAATACTGTACATCCTGGTGAGCAGAAGAGACTTATTTAAAATAATGATAATAATGGTGTGTTACTGTATATGTGATTCGTTTCAATTCATTTTAATAATTAATAAGTGTATCTCCAATAATTTCAAGGTTCCTTTTTTTTTCCTTTTTTTTTTTATTATTTTTTTTTAAAGAAATATGCCGGGCGAGGGCGAGGACCTCCACTCCATATCCGTTACTCTCAGAATTTTAAAGGCCTCTTTGCATTCTCTTTATTTCTTGATATTTCATGCTTTTTATGAAAACCGGACAAAATCTCCTATCAGAAGCTTTCTATATCAGCCAGACAGAGAAAATTATCCAAGCTTCAGCTGCATGTCTACAAGGTGATGAAAGTTCTATGTCTCTTCTGGTGCTACATTAAGTCAGTCACTGCACGTGCACACAGTGAATCCCGCCACTTACCCTTGAGATTACAGGACTATACTAGCAGAAGGGAAAATGACTGTGAAGCTGTCTATTAGTGAAGCTGTGTGTATTAGATCTATTAGAAAGTAATACATCAAAAGTGCTGTTCCATGGCTCAGTGTTTTATTTGGAGATGATTTCATCCCTTGAGCTCTTCTACTAATTTCTTCCTGGTCGTTAATTTTCACAAGCCTTTCCGTTCGTTTCACTCTAAGCTGGGTCATATGGATACCAGAGCTTGAATGCATTGAGCCACAATTCAAGACAGGTAATGGATATCCAAATACCTGAATCCACTAATGGACTGAAGTGATCCTTCAGGGGCAGATTGGTCGCCTCTAGGTCACACTTTATTATGCTTTCAAAAAGATTACTTATTACAGAACTTAATTTTTTTTAATAATATACTTTATGTGACTTTTTTTAGTGCTATCAAATCAATTAATTCACATCTAAGATAAAACTTTGCGTATACACCGTTATCATCTCCATGTAAACTACAAATGCGTATTTTGAAAACTGTGAAGTGATAATCTAACTCAGCCATTTTGAAGGACAACTTAATTCTCTAATTCCATTGTATCCTTCCTTCGGAGTGGAGCTAAAATGCGAGGAAAGTAAACGAAGATGCACAAATAAGAAATGTGAAGCACCCTACAGGCAAAGTGACATCAACTACTGGCCTGGCATGAATAACACAGCATTTTTAATTGTTTTCGCTGATCCGTGTGAATGGGGATTGTTTTGACAAAGAAAACAAAACAAAACAACAACAACAACAATAACAAAAAACTTAAACAATAAGACTACCCTAATAATAATAATAAAAAAAAATCTATACCAAAATCTATTTAAATTACATATATTTCATACTAAGTATACAGTACTTCAAATCCATCCACATAATTATTTACATATCACTTATACTGACATAAAATTTAAAATTTAACTTTATTTAGATTGTCTTTATTGCACAATGCATTTTTCTTAATATTATGCCTAAAATGTGCTTTAATATTATAATTAATAAGGATTGTATGATCTTTGTATAATACCAGTCTTTAAATGCAAGATATTTAAAGTGTACCTAAAGCAGTGGTTCTCAACTCCAGTCCTCGGGACCCACTGCTCTGCACATTTTGTATGTCTCTCTTATATGACACACTCAATTCAGTTCATGCAGACTCTTCTAATGAGCTGATGATCTAAATCAGGTGTGTTAAATAAGGGATACATACAAAATGTGCAGAGCAGTGGGTCCCGAGGACTGGAGTTGAGAAACACTGACCTAAAGTATACTTGCAATAGTTCCACTTTAGCACAATCAGATATAATTCAGTATATCTTTAGTTGAACCTCTGCAGTACTTCCACACAATTAAAATGCATTAAGTACAAAATTAGTTGTTCCAATTTAGCAGACTTTAAGAATACCAGATTAGTATTGTCACAATCACCGTCTGCTCCTGTCACTTCCCGGACTACATTCCCCATAATCCTCTCTGCCAATCACCTGCACTCACTCCACCAGTCATTACACTATTCACCACACCCAGCTGCAGCTCATTACCAGGACTATAAAGGACTGTCACACACACCACCTCCCCGCGAAGTCTTGTTTACTATTGTAGCATTTCTGAGCATTTCCCTGTCTGTTCTGCCTGTTACCGTTTGGACTGTTACCCTGTTTATCCCTGTCTGCCACCTGCCTCGACCTCTTGCTTGTATCCTGACTATGATTCTGCCTGTCCCTTGCTATTCCTGTTTGTTCCTGTTTAACCCTGCCTGTACAACCACGCTCATGTTTAATAAAGCTTTGCATTTGGATCCCTACCTGAGTCCCGTTACAAGTATAATAAAATTACAATTTTAGGTATGTATTTTTATTTAGCACATAAATATATAAATGTATTTGTAGTATACTTAGCACAAAATAAATATATTTCAAATCCATTTTAGTATGCTGAGCTATAACAATGATTAGTTTTCTGTTGATAGAGGTCACCTGTCCAATAAAACACATGCAAGCAAGGTCTGCATTTTCCTTAGTCCAGTCTTTGATTTAATTCAGTATTCTCCTTATTAATCGTTGTGGTATTTACTCTTGCATGTCTATTGTTAATAAATTTCATTGAATTTATTATAACTGTGTCTGTCTTGTGTTAATAATCAAAGACTCTACTAGTTGACCAGACTCTCACAAATCCTTCAGATAAATCAGTTGACCGACTCCCTCCATTTTATAATAATTCTGAATTATTGAAAAGCTCTTTTGGAGCGGTCTTAAATTAAGATAGTATTCTTAACTGGTGCCCTGCATTACAAAAGGAGGAAGGGGTCATCTGATACACTCATAACCACACCTTAAGTGACACACGATCAAAAATCACTACGTCACCGGTGAATGGAGTAAAAATCACTACACTATTGTCTCCCTCTGAACAAAGTCCAATCTGATAGTTCTCAGAAAATGAAGTGTAACTTAGTGAATACTAATGACACAAAAATGAGACTTAAGTCTAAAGAAACCTTGAAAGTCAGGTTTTGTGTAAGTTAAATTGTGTAAATTGTGTTTTGTGTAAATTGTGCAAGTTAAATCGAAAACAAAAATTCTGTTTATGTAATATGTATGAAAAGAGAGACATGTCAGACGTCCGTGACTCAGCTCATTATCCACTAATTCGTCCACGCCCACGGAGCGAGCGCTATTCAGGCGCAAATTCTGAGGCAATACATATATATTTCATCGCAATTGTCTATTTATTATCTTCAAAAGTGTCTCTGCATGTTATAGCGATCTATGGACGCCTAGTTCCTGGAATGTCACATGTTATGCCTTTTCTTCATTACGAGTCATTTGTGGACTAATGTGCACAGAGCGCTTTCCAGGTGCAAGTATGAATTGAAAACACAGTATCCAGCGCTCATAGTGATGACAATAAATATTGAATAAATAATATTGAACTATAATAGGCCTATACAAATTTTTCTTCACATGATGTGCAATAAAACATGCATGCATGAGATCACAAAAATTCTGTCAAGCATGGACATTATATTAATGTTAATAAAGCTGACAGAGGTTTTTTTTCACATAGCCTACCTGACTGAAAGGACTTATTATGCAGGTCTTTGTCTTCTCAGGTGTGAATCACAGCATTATTCATGAAGATTCACACCTCCATGCATACTGTGTCTTGACAAAAAGTGTCTTACAAAATTTAAATATCTATATTGTTGTATATGAACGAGTAGGCAGGATAATTTATTACATCATTTTGAAGCAAAAATTCTAGTCTACAACCTCCAATACCCAGAAGTCTTGTGAACATATTTAATATTTAATATTTGTTTTTTTGGCCTTATTTCAGTGACTTAAGTTTTTTTTTTTTTTTTTTCAATAACCACACATAAACGTTATTCCTTCAAAAATACAAACATGTACATACATGTTGCTCACATATTATGGTAGCCTAGTTCGTTCTGAATACAGTGTAATGACACCTTTTCCATTAATATGTTTATGAACAACTGAAAAAACAAAAATGTCAGGGCATGTCAAAACTTCTCCAGGGCCCCAAATCAGCCTCAGACTCCAGAAGGTTAATATCGCTAAACAATAAACTGAAATCAGAAAGGGAAAGGTGGAAAGAGGGTTTTATCTGTTTGGCTAAGCAGGTGTCACTTGTTCAAGTAATTGCTGCTGTAAGCTCATAGGCCTATGGTTAGACTATTTGTTAGGCTAACGGAGAAAAACCAATTACCTCAAGCCATCCAGAACTAAAGACATATTTGGCATGGACACATTCATGTTAAAAGAACTCGGTCCAATGTTAATTGCTCCCATAACCAAAATTCTCAATTGTTCCATTTCTGAGATTGTTTTTCCCAATGCGTGGAAGAAATCAGCTGTCATTCCGATTTACAAAAATGGTGACCCTCTGTCAATTTGCAACTATAGACCAATTAGCATAATACCTACAGTGTCTAAAGTTGCAGAGAAGTTAACTGCTCAACAAACAATCACTCATTTAAACACCACATCATCAACTGTTCTTTGTTTACCGGGAGAGCTCTGGAGTGGATAACCGATGTATGAGGTGAGGATGGAGCGGCATTCCCGACTTATGATTATTTCATGCAACAATTTAAGGAAGTTTTTGATCGCCCAAGTGACGGGAAGGGTGCAGGTGACCGTCTCATGAATTAACACAGGGCAGGAGGACGGTGGCTGAGTATGCCCTTGCTTTTCGCACGCTTGCAGCTCAGACCAATTGGGTGAGTGACACTTTAAAAGTTTGCTTTAGAAGAGGATTATCTCATGAATTACAGTCAGAACTGGCATGTTGTGACGAGGGGAGGAGTTTGGATCAATACATCGAACTTGCCATTCATGTAGATAATCTCATTCGAGCTCACAAAGCTGGCCAGAGACGCAATGTTCGCTCTTTACCACCTGTCGACTCAGAAAACCCAGAACCCATGCAGATTAATGCGTACCATCTATCAGAAGAAGAAAGAAGCCGACGTCTGACTCACCGCCTGTGTCTATACTGCGGCAGTCCCGGTCATGTTCGCAACAGCTGTCCAGTGCGCACCCGTCCAGAAAATCCACATACGGTGAGTGAATCTAATCCATATTACAATTCAGATATGTCTGTATCCGTACCCATAACCCTTATGATTCACGACACCCGGTTAGAAACAACGGCGTTATTAGATTCAGGGGCTGCGGGGAACTTTATCTCCCAAACTTTTGCTCAACTTCACAAAATCCCTTTAATCGAATGCTCTTCTTCTCTCACAGTGGAAGCAATAGACGGGCGACTCCTGGGCTCAGGACGAGTCAACACCATCACGCAACAACTAACCATGCAAACTGCCATATTTCACACAGAGCTCATACTGTTTCACATATTACCCACCTCAACTTCCTCCATTATACTAGGTTTACCATGGCTGCGAACTCACAACCCAAGTATCTGTTGGAGAGAGGGACAGATTACACAGTGGAACAAGAACTGTCTCACCAAGTGTCTGTCTGCCACCGCACTGCTTCCTCTCAGATCCATTCAGACCGGCGACTCCTCACCTGTCGAGTACCTCATTATGCCCTTTGGGCTGGTCAATAGTCCGTTCGTTTTCCAGTTTTTTATTAATGATGTTTTCAGGGACATGCTTAATCGCTTTGTTATTGTCTACATAGATGATATCCTGATATACTCCGACACCATGAAGGAACACATTCAGCAAGTCAGACAGGTCCTCCAGCGCCTAATCCAGTACCAGCTATATGCCAAGGCGAAGAAGTGCGAATTCCACAAGACCTCTATCTCATTCCTGGGATACATCATCAGTCTCGAGGGTATCGCCATGGACGAGAAGAAGGTTTACACCATCCTTAACTGGCCACGACCCAACACCATCAAGGAAATGCAACGATTCCTGGGCTTCTCCAACTTCTATAGACGATTCATCTGCAACTGCAGCACCATAGCCTGCCAACTCAAATGGACACCTTCTGCCATAAATGCATTCCAGCAGCTCAAGGAATGCTTCACCTCCTATTCTGCCCTCGTAAAAGAGTTCCCCTTCTTAACTAGGCAGATAGATAACTCCTTCCACAGGGACATTGAATTGAAGCATGGATTTATTATGACCACCACTTCAAATATAAGTGGAACAGAGTAAAACAGAAAAAATGAAAAAATAAGTTTCTAAAGAATGTGCATTAAAGAAATTTAACAGTTCACATAAGGGATAACTGCATATACAATACACATTAATAAAGCAGATGCATGTAACACTGTACTGAAAATAATCTCTCTAAATATGAAATTTGTCCTGAATAACATCACCAATAACAAATATAAGATGATGATAATGTTCTTGTAAACACTTGTAATACTTACAGACAAAACTTCTTTAAAAGTTTGCAAAGAAGATGAAAGGATTGAAAATAGCTGCTTTAACCGTGTGACTATCAGCATCAAATGAGTAAAACAAGATGCTATTAAAGTCAGAGGTTACTATCAAAAACATATAGAATAGCACCACTTAATGGATCAAAAATTAAACTACACTAAAGCACACTGGAAACAGTACACCTCCGCTCCCATCTTGCACCATCCTGATCCGTCACTCCCATTCATCGTCGAAGTAGATGCATCCAGCACCAGCCTCGGCGCCATCCTCTCTCAATGACAAGGTGACCCTCTTAAATTGTATCCCTGTGCTTACTGTTCCAGGAAACTTACATCCGCAGAGCGAAACTACGACATCGGCGATCAGGAGTTGCTGGCCATGAAAGCAGCGTTTGAGGAGTGGAGCCACTGGCTGGAGGGCGCCATTCATCCTTTTGTCGTCCTAACAGATCATAAAAATCTAGAATACCTCTGAACCGCTAAGAGACTAATCCCCCGCCAGGCTCGATGGTCCCTGTTCTTCTCACATTTTAACTTCACTGTAAACTATCGACCTGGTTCGAAGAACACCAAGGCAGACGCTTTATCACGCCAGTTTGAAGGTGAGCGGGAAAACACAGACCCTGAAACCGCATTACCTGCCTCTCTTGTCGTTGCATCCGTACAGTGGGACATAATGACGGAACTGGAACAGGCCAACGCTGAAATCGAGGTCCCACCTGACTGTCCCCCGGAGAAGACCTTCGTACCGCTGGCGTTGCGCAACGTGTACTGGAGATGGTCCACAGCTCTCTTGCATCCGGTCATTCAGGCATCACTGCTACCATCCAAGTCGTAAAGAACCGCTTCTGGTGGCCATCTTTGTCTAAGGACACAATACAGTTTGTCATGGCCTGCCCAGTCTGTAACGCAAATAAACCATCTCACCAACTCCCTGCTGGTCTACTGCATCCACTGCCACTGCCTCAGCATCCATGGTCACACATCGCTGTCAACTTCATCACCGACCTCCCTGTATCCAATGGTAACACCACCATACTCACTGTGGTGGACCGCTTCTCCAAGGCGTGCCGTCTGATTCCCTTACCCAAATTACCTACCGCCATGCAGACCGCCGAACACCAGTGGGTCTTCCGCATCTATGGATTACCAGAAGACATTGTGTCTGACCGCGGCCCTTAATTTACCTCACGCCTATGGGCCGCCTTCTGTCAAGCCTTAAATATAAATGTTAGTCTCACATCCGGATACCATCCACAATCCAATGGGCAAACTGAGCGCCTGAATCAAGAGCTCACTCGCTTCCTCCGGTCTTACTGCAACAATAACCAAGACGACTGGTCCCGATTCGTCCTATGGGCAGAATGCGCTCAGAATTCCTTACGTAAACCAGCAACTGGATTAACACTCTGAGGTCTGAAAACGCGCCGGCGCGTTTTGCAGGTTTTTTTTCACATTGCAGCAAAACAGACTTAAAATACTCCGTCATTTTTTGTCATAGAGACATAAGTAATATATCAATTGAAACTATAGAATATCTTCTTTTATTTGTATACACTCAGAGTAAAAACACAATGTTGTGCTTTTTGTAAAATAAAGAAAACTAACATGATGCGTGATTTCTCTCCCTCTGAACGAAGTCCAATCTGATAGTTCTCAGAAAATGAACTGTAACTTAGTGAATACTAATCACAGAAAAGTTAAACTTATGTCTAAAAAAACGTTAAGATGTCAGGTTTTAAATCATTTAAGTCAAATCGAAAACAAACCTTCTGTGTTTATGTAATCTGTATGAAAAGAGAGCCATGTCAGAAGTCCGTGATTCAGCTCATTATCTGCTAATGCGACCACGCCCACGGAGCCAGCGCTATTCAGACGCAAATTCAGAGGCAATACATGCATTCATCGTCTCAATCGTGTATTTATTGTCTTGAAAAGTGTTTATCTGGATGTAAAAGTCATGGTTAGGGAGCTCTAGAAGACATGCAGTTAGTTCCTGTTTTCTTTTCTTCTACAGATGAATTTTAGATGAGTTTTTGTTTCTTTAGCGCCCTCCGGCTGCAGTATGAATTGGAAACTCCATTCATGGAATAGCCTCTTCTTCTTTTAGATGAATTTGTGGACTAAAAATGCACAGAGAGCGCCCTCCGACTTCAAGGATGAATTGAAAACACCAGCGCTCATAGTAATGACAATGAATATTAAATAAATATAACTTCTCTGTATAGAAAATTGACATAAGCATATGAGAATCCAATATTTCTCCAAATGTGCATGCTTTTAAACTAAAAGCCTATATTCAGACTCTTTGCATCACAGAAATACATTATATTTTAAAGTATAATATAAAACCATTACTTTATATTGTAATAATATTTTTCTGTATGTTTCATATATCATGATGAGCTTGAGACATCACAGAAGGTTTTTTTCACAGCCTACCTGACTGAAATGCCTCATTAATATGCAAGTCATTTCAGCTCAGTACTATCCAATTCTTTTGTCTTCTCAGGTGAGAATGGCCCATTTTTCAGTGGTGATTCACGCCTCCATGCATACTGTGTTTCTTGGCAAAAAGTGTCTTACAAAAACTAAATCAATATATTGTTTTATATGAAGGAGTAGGCAGCATAATTTTTACATAATTTTGAAGCAAAAACTCTAGTCTACAACCTCCAATACCCAAAAGTCTTGTGAACACAGATTTAATATACTTATTTTGGCCTTATTTCAGTGACTTAAGTTTTTTGTTTTTTCAGTAACCACGCATAAACGTTATTCCTTCAAAAACACAAACATGTACATACATGTTCCTCACATATTATTGTAGCCTAGTTTGTGCTGAATACAGTGTAATGACACTTTTGTCATTTATATGTTTATGAACAACTGAAAAAAGCACAAATGTCAGAGCATGTCAAAACTTCTCCAGGCCCCAAATCAGCCTCAGACTCCAGAGGGTTAACCCCATTCCAGTGTATCCTGGGATTTCAGCCGCCCATGTTCCCCTGGTCTGGAGAACCCACGAACTTCCCTGCTGTCAATGACTGGTTAAATCGAAGTGAGGCCACCTGGGACAGAGTGCATACTCACCTGCAACACGCTGTTCGCCGCCAAAGGGAGCAAGCATATCGCCGACGCCGCCCCGGTCCCACCTACCGACCTGGCCAGTGGGTATGGCTATCCACCAAAGATCTGCGCCTCCGTCTCCCATGCAAGAAACTAAGCCCAAGGTATGTTAGCCCATTCCAAATCTCGTGAAAAATTACGCCAGTTTCCTTCCGTCTAGCACTGCCTAATCACTATCGTATTTCCAACCTGGTGGAAGAGTTCCACTCTAACAATCCGGAGAAGCCAGCTCCTCGTCCACAAGGAAGACCGTGGCGTCGCCTGCATCCTCGCGCCAGGAGGCGCTCGCGGGGGGGGCTCTGTCACAGAGACGAACTCCATGGTTCCCTCCTCTGGCCATCGGAGAGAGTCGTTGCCCGAATACTGACTCACACACACACACACACACACACACACACACACACACACACACACACACACACACACACACACACACACACACACACTACATTTCCCAGAAGCCCATGCCTTGGACTGATTACCGCTCCAGTTGTTACCTATCACCCGGACTATAAAAGACTCTCTAGTGCATCCCCTTATCGCGAAGTCTTGTTTGCCCTGGTGAACAATTCTGAGCGTTTCTATTCCTGTTTGATTTTCTGTTGCCGACCTTGTTGTTACCCGTTGCTGACCCATTGCTGCCTCCCTTTGATCCTTGCCTGGTATATCGATCTGTGAGTGATATCTGCCTGTCCTGACCTGTCTGCCTGTTACTGTGACCACGATTCTGCCTGTCCCTGACATACCTGTTTGCTCCTGTTTGACCTTGCCTGTACGACAACCCTTTTCCAATAAAGAATGCAGATGGATCCTAGCCAGAGTGATGAATCATTACACTCAGCTTGCACCTGGTTCAAGCACCACACAAGCCCGTGCATATATACCTCATTTTGAAGTAGATTTTATTAAGTTCTATAATGAGGTTAATCTTCTTTTATCTTTAGAATCTCCACTACCTGATCTTGATGTGTGCTTTAAATACTGTTTGGGCAGATATTTTAAATCTTACTGCTCCCGTAAAGTTTAATAACTCTCCTATAAACTCTCTTCATTACCTGTCCTGGGCACTCTGTGAGGATTTTGCTAGCTACTTTGGGAATAAATTTTCACATTTGTGAGCCCAATTTCAGGTCTCCAATCAGGAAAAACAGATAGAGATGAGTTCACCTTCTCTCTGGACTTATTTCAACTCTGTCTCTTTGCATTCTGTAAAGGAAGTAATGTTTAAACTTAAACTATCCTTTTTTTCGTATGACACTTTACATGCTTGTTATCTGAGACAACTATTTGATACTGTCGGCCCTGGGTTGGTGTCATTATTTAACCCTTTCGCACACAAGTTTAAAATATTCTGGCTGACCCCCCAGCTTGAGTTTTTTAAGGCGACCGTTATTTAGAATGTATCACTTTATTGTTTCCATGGTGACGTGTCATTGCTTGTCACGTATCACAGCACAGCGCTGTATGACAATCTGCTTTTACTTCATTTTTCCTTCTTTATTCAAAATATTCACAACTATGTTAACTATAGTATGAAATATCTCATATTCTGATTGTCAAATATGTGCAAGTGGATGTGTTTTGCTGTTTAAACACCTTTATAATGATTCCGTTAGTTGAGCTACATGCGCAATGGCCGCCGGCATTTTAGTTTGTGCCGCACAGAGAATCAGATCTATTGGATTTATAACACATGAATTCATCCACTTCTCCCGAAATACAAGAAAGTAAGTGAGACAATGAACTGTGAAAAAATAGAGTTAGCTTTTAAGTTACTTTCACAACATGTATCTGATATGAATAAAACGCGTCATCTAATTATTCTGGAAAGGGTTATTTCCACTTCTATAGATATCATTGTGTATTTTACAAACACTAAATGTATTTTTTTGTTAGTACTCATGTGTATTTAAATGTCTGAAACCTAAACTAAACATTATTTGGTTGAAAACACTGCATAAATGTGATAAATGAAAAGTGTTGTGCGCGGCCATCTCTGGTTTAGCGCCAGCCAAAGTTCGCACGCACATTTGAATTTGGCAGTTGATCACGTGATGCGCTGAACATTCTAATCACACCGGTGTGATCGTACGTGTCAAAGGGTTAATAAATCCTTGCTTGAAGGAGTTATACCCTCGAGTTTGAAAACTGCCTCAATTACATCTGTACTAAAGAAACACTCACTTGATGCCTCTATCTCATCAAACTTTCGTCCGATATCCATTGTGCCATTTATTTCCAAGGTATTGGGAAACAATGGTATTTTTACAGCTCCAGACCTTCCTAAATGACAATCATATTTTTGAGAAGTTTCAATCAGGGTTTAAATCTCTTCATAGCACAGAAACCGCTCTTATAAGAGTTCTCAATGACATTTATATAGCTACTGACTTGGGAGATTCCGTCATTTTAGTAATGTTAGACCTGTCTTCTGCCTTTGATACTGTCGACCATACAATTCTCGTTTCTCGGTTGGAGTCTTGTGTTGGTCTAGGGGGCGTGGTTTTAAGCTGGTTCAAATCTTTAACAAATAGATGTTTCTCTGTCAAAATGGACATTTCTCTTCCTCCCTCCGAAATTTAACCTGTGGTGTGCCTCAGGGATCTGTTTTAGCTCCTGTTCTCTTTTCTCTCTATCTTCTTCTGGGGTCTATTTTTAGAAAATACAATGTCTCATTTCACTGCTATGCTGACGACATGCAGATTTATATGCCTTTGTCTAGGAAAAAATAAGAGTGCTCTAGACAGTTTGACAGCATGTCTTGATGAGGTAAAAGCTTGGCTTGCAAAGAATTTCCTATTTCTGAACTCAGACAAAACAGAAGTCATTGTATTTGATCCCTCAGAATCCAGGCCAAGACATGATCTAGACCTTGGATCTCTTGATCAATTTATCTCTCCCCAAGTACGGAAGTTAGGTGTGATGTTAGATAGTTCCCTTAAATTCGATAACAAGATCCAATGACCGCACAAATTTGCTTTTTTCTATCTTCGCTCTCTTTTGAAAATTAAATCTTGTCTCCCCAAGCATTCTTTGGAGACTGCTATCCATACTTTCATTACCTCGCACCTGGACTATTGCAATTATCTTTATTTTGGCATATCTAAGTCCCAAACGACACACTTACAGGTTGTTCAAAATGCTGCGGCTGTAATGGTTTGTGACCCAGGAGGAAGTAGGCAGGAGAAGTAGGTCTTCAAAGAACTCAAAAGGTTTAATGATAACTCAAAACATAGGCTATACATCCAAAAAATGACAGTAAGCGAACACATCCAAAACAACAGTGACTGAACAACTGAGGGAGGTGAGTGGTGTGCTTATAAGTCCTGAGTAATGAGTGCTGATGGGGAACAGGTGTGTATGATGTGCAGATCAGGAGGTGATGAGGAAGTGAGTGCAGGTGTGGGCCAGGGAGGATGATGGGAGATGGAGTCTTTGGAGTCCAGGACAGACGGAGACTGTGACAGCGGTGAGATTCCTGAAGGGAAAGAGGAAATTTGATCACTCTACCCCCCTTCTGAGATCCCTTCATTGGCTCCCAATAAATTCAAGAATTGAGTTTAAAATTTTCTTACTGGTGTATAGGTCATTAAATGGTCTAGCTCCTTCTTATTTGTCTGATCTACTCCATTTATATTGTCCCACTAGAAGTCTTAGATCTGAAACAAAACTCCTCCTTCAGATTCCCAGAACCCGGCTAAAATCAAGGGGTAAGGGAGCTTTTGAAGTGGCTGGCCCCACATTGTGTAACAAGCTTCCACTTTATATTAGATCGGCTTCCTCTCTGTTTTTCCTCTTGAGTTTAAGTCAAGTCTCAAAACTTTTTTTTTTTTTTTGCTGCTTTTAGCTTATAAATGACTCTTTTGTTTAAAACTATTATGTGTGTTATTAATCTCTCTTAGCTCTATTTAACACCTATTTGCCACTTGTTTGCCACCTGATGTCACCTGTTGGAGTTTGGGTTCCTTGCCGCTGTCGCCTTTGGCTTGCTTAGTTGGGGACACTTGACATTTGACTTGACATTTGATATTCAACAGTATTCTTGACATTTATTCAACAGTGCTTTGATCTGCCTGCATTGACACTATTCTTGAAGAGCTGCTGTGCAGCAAAAATTATGTACCAGTTATCAATGTAAAGCTGCTTTGATACAATTTGCATTGTAAAAAGCGCTATATACATAAAGGTGACTTGACTTGACTTGACTATTTCTATGTGTACAGCACTTTGGTCAGCCTGCGGCCGTTTTTAAATGTGCTTTATAAATAAACTGAACTGAACTGAACTGAGTGAGGAGGGGAAGTGAAGAGATAGGAATTAGGATATTAATAACCTATAACTCCTTATACCTTATTAAGGAAACTATGGTTGCTGGAACTACTGTAATCCTATACAGAGAGGGAAGATAGTGACGGTAAAATAACTAAAATAGGGTAAATGTCGAAGAACCTTTTAGCTCTAGGGAACTAAAAGGGGAGGTAAATACACAAATTGATTTAATTAAATTCAACTTGTCTGAATAAAGACATTCAGGCTTAAGCAAAAGTAAGTGAATGAAATAAAATAAAAATAGAGGAGGAATAAAGTTGAAATCAAAAGTGAAATTAGAATTTCCTTATAGCTCTAGGAAACTAAAGGAAAGGTAAATAAACAAATTGATTTAATTAAATTTGAAATTTAATTAAATTCAATTTGGCTGAATAGGGATATTCAGGTTAAGAAACTGTGTGAATGAAATAGAAGTAAAATAGAGGAACAAAGTTAGGATAAAAAGTAAAATTTGAATTTCCTTATAGCTCCAGGAGACTAAAAGGATAGGTAAATCAACAAATTGATTTAATTAAATTTCAAATTTAATAAAATTCAACTTGGCTGAATAGAGATATTCAGGCTAAACAAAGTGAGTGAAGGAGATAAACTTAAATAAAATAGAATAGGGGAGGAATAAAGTCGAAATAATAAAAACAACCACACACACACAAATGGTTTAAACCAGTGTTGGGTGCCTTTGAGAGGAAATTTCAATGGTTCTTCTCTAAGTCTCATGAATCAAAGTTTATACATTTATATATGAAATGTGTATAACACATTTAAATGATGCATTTGACAAAGGGAAGAGACATATTTAAAATTCTCTTATTCGTCTGTTTAGCCCAGCTTTCATAAACGAGCCCTACAGTTTACTGAAATATCATGTCTTAACCGAAACCTCATGTTTAAGGATATTATATGATTTGTTGATCGCCTTTAATTGATTACATCTTCAATAAAACATTTGTGAATGGTTTATTAAAGATGTCTTGTTAAGTTTCCGCTGCACTTACTGTTCTGTCCAGCAGGGGTCACCAGCTTGTGGCGCTTTGAGCGGTTCAAAATGTTGAATAATTTGTGACACAATTGATTAATTTGATTTGGAGCTTCACCAAGCCTTGTACCCCCCATCAATAGTTAAAATCAAAGTCCCTTAGTCTAAAGGGGCCCAGAGTCTACAAAGTCTCTGGTTTGAATGTTACACTCTATACTCACATGTGTCTAGGTGTTAGCAGGGTGCTAACAGCTTTTAGTTGAGGTGAATGGCTTTAATTTGTAGGGTATATGTATAAGGTTGCTAAAGAGCTAGCTTTGGCTACACACGGTTGTTGTTTGCACAGCGATCTGTGACGTGGGTGCTGTTATCAGACTATCAGAGGTGTTTGCTCTAACGCTCTGTTGTCATGCGTTGCCAAGAGACCAATGCCAGCTCACAACACAGCTCGAACGGAGCAGCAGTCGAGCCATGCTGTGGGCACGCATTGGGAACTCTAGCGTGGTCAGTCAGTCATGCCGTATCGTGCATAATTCACAAATCCCAACAGCATATCACTTCACAGACAATGGTGAATTACTAGTTAGCTATAGGCTACAATTTACACCACAAATTTGACGCAATTGTTTCATATGAGCAGTCCAGGACATCAATATGAATACGATGGCATAACGAATAATGATAAGGCCTTAATCGTGACTGAGGAGCATCGCTCAGATCAATATTAAAAACACTGTAGGGGAAATATTAATAATTATTCATAACTCATTATGATTATTAATTATGATTATTTATGAATATTTGAATCAGTTAATCAGATTAACTTGATGTAGCTACATTAAAATTACAATCAATAAATCAGTTCATCCTGTGAACACTCAGTATTGATCATTAATTAATTCTAAGAGCAGGGTGCGAACTACGGGGGAGCTAGGGGGAGCTCGGCTCCCCTTAATAAGACATGGGCTCCCCTGGAAATGTGATTTGTGAAATTTTGGGGGGTCTCAAAAAATATTGACAATGTGTTATTTTGACGTGCAAATCCAGTTTTGTGTAGTGTGATCATCGTGGATTATTATGTGTAAAATTGCAAAAATATCATTCTTTCATGCATGACGGCGATTTAAACCTAATTCACTTCAATAAAGACAACTATACATGCTATTCTTGTCATGAGCATCAAGGTGTGGGGGCGCTGCGGTGCAAATTCCACTCATGTTTAGTACGTTAACTCGAACAGCAAAGGAAACGTGAACTCAGAGACAGTGACAGCCTAAAGCGAGCCCCTTAAGGCTTTGTTTATAGACAATAGCCCTATTCGGACGGGATTAGTTTTACGTGGGGAGGTGGAGTAAAGTAATTTTACCTCAGGATGTCTGTAATATTAATTGGCCAATTCGCAGGGGACAAGACATCTCAGTAAAACTAGCAGAAGTGGGAGGGGTAACTCGATTTACGCACCGCCGTCAAATGCGCAGAAAACTACTTTTAAACAGGAAATGACGGAATTTTACCGTACATATTTACAGCAGGTCTATTCGAACTGGATTAGTATTACCTGAGGTAATTTTTCCGGACCTTTTTACAGAAGGTAAAAGTCGCCGTAATCTTTACTGACAATTGGCACATTCGGACGGGACTAAAATCACTGAGAAGCTCTGGTAATAATCACTTTACCCCCACCTCCCCATGTAAAACTAATCCCGTCCGAATAGGGTTTATGTGTGGGTGGCTGTTTGTTGTTTCACTGTGTCGATAACGTATAATAGGGTAAATCCTGTATAGTGATTTAGGGGTGTAAATCTGAGTGTCTGTAGAAAAAAATATAATTAAGTATATAATTAAAAATCACGCTAAGTATTGTAAATAAATTATATATACTTAAAATAATTGTGTAAGTAGTAAAGGAATACAAACGCAAACGGGCGTTTTAAGTTTAGAAACATTTTGAGTCACCCCTCCCTTGCCTCACAGTGGTTTGGTCCACCGCGCATGTCACACTTGTGTGGACACAAGTCCGGCAGCGCCGGCGGGAGAGTATAGTTCTACAGGCAGTAGTTAAGAGGAGATCCAGTAAGTAGGCTGTCAATGCTATTTTATTAAAAAAACCTTAGGATGAAGTGATTATTTTCTATTTAATACTGACGATACTGAGTAACTAGTCAAATAACAGATTTTTTCCATGATTCCACTATGCGATTATAATGTTACCTAGATTGTTTGCTAGCTAGTTTACGATAGCTTGTTGGATACTAACGTTAAGTCACCCACACCAACAACAACTAACATTGTGATAGCATAAGTGTGAACTGTAATAAGGCTAAGATATACTGTTGCGTGTTGGGTTTTGCTCAGAGTGTATTCATTGTATTTTTGTAAACAACTTAACAAATATTCGAATAAATAAATGATTTTAAAGAAGAATATTTTGGTCAATTTAGTCTTTTTTTTTTTTTTTTCATTGAACCAAAGAGAAACAATGAGCATAATGGCACAGTCTCCATGCTACAACAATCATAGCTGTTATGTATTTTTGTAACTCATTGCGCAAGCAAGCGCACTAAACTAAACTAACAAACACATACATACACACACATCACATGTACAGTACATAGGTAAATTGAGGAATGATAGAGTGAGACCGGTAGTGGGAAACATGAGGAGCTATGGGGATGAGTCAAAAACCCAGAAAGAATCATCAGTATTCATTACAAAGCTCCTTTGTTAACAAAGGAGGTTCACAACTTTAACTAACTAGCAGCAATTTAGTATATCATACGATACTTGCATTAGTCCTCTGCCTTTTTGAAGAGTGTCTGGATACAATGTTGCTGTAGGAAGTCCTGAGAATTCAGTCCGACAGTGCTGAAGTTGCAATCAATGTCTTCTGCGTTGAATGAAGAACCAATGACAAACTTGCCTGGTTAGTTTGAATCTTAGTGGGAAAGAGTCCTTTTCTCTCCCAGTTAAACACATGACTGGGGTGCAGGGCAGGCCCACAGGCCTTGGCCTGAAAAGGCCGCCCCACAGGGGGTCTCTTCAGTCTGTCGAATAAGCAAGAGAGAGAGAGGGAGGAGCATTGTGTGCTGGCTTTTAAGATCCGGAAGAAAAGTCACACCCCTGAGGGTTGACCTGACCAATAAGATGGGTAGGATTTCCGAGCAGTAAAATTCCTCTGTGGGCTTTTATGAAATTAGTTGTTTATGAGTTGTTTGTTTTGAGTTGTTTTTGTATTAAAGATTCTTGTAATACTGATATGCTTCACATGTATCAATATATCATATACACAATCATTTAAATCTTCAAAATACAAACTCGTAGACACCAAACTTGGTATAGGTTGGTTTAAGTTAACCATTGGTTCTTATCATAAAATATGCATAAAACAAATATCATACACACAACAGTTTGCAAGACATTTATAATAATGTCCTGGGATGCATGTTCATTTATAGATCAGTTCATCTATAAATGAATGATGGAGAGTCTGTTTCTACAAACTTTGTGCCTTCCCCATAACTTGACTTACAAGGACTTTTGGGTGCAGATGTCTGCATAGTTCAGGGTCATAAAAAAAACCCCATGGCAACCAGTTCTATTACCTTGGGGGTTGGGCAGACACCTTGGCTTGCATTCAGTGAGGATGTTAAGAATATTTGTTAAATAAAACAAATATTTGGGTCTGATTTATCTCTGTCGTTACAGCTTTTTGAAGGACAAAGTATTTCAGATTTGATTCAAATTTGAGTTTCCAGTGTGTGAAAGCCTCTTTCCGCCATTTCAAATAATAAAAAAAAGGTAGTTGTGAGACATAAATCTTCAATTAAGTGAAATAATGTGGCAACTACCTTACCTCACCAGTTACACAAAGGTCTATTATTTAGTTTTCCTCCTTTAAAAGGGAACTGAATGAGTTCACAGGTGTTTCTTTTGGTTGATTTTTATTTAAAAAGATTCTTACTAAAAACTCTGGAGTGAACCCTGGAGTGAATCGGAAAGAATATGAGGGAAAAATAAGCCCAAACACGGTTAGAGATTTGTACACCAAATAAGGTTAGTGAACTTTCTTCTGGTTGCACATACTGTGTATCAGTTGGGAAATGAAATATCACCCCAGGTAGAAAAATACTGCCTTTAATAAAAACAAGAGGAAGACATGAGAGTGAACTGAAAATTTGGATGCAAAAATAACAAAGGCCTAGTTCACAAACTCCTCTCTGTTTGCTTAATTTATTGGTGTCATCATAGGAAGTTGAAAGGTTGAAACTGCAGCAACATGAAACCCAAGAGGAAGCACTGTTTCCTGCAAGCATTAAAACGAGAAAAAAAATCTCACTTACCTCCCATGAAAAATGAGCAGAAAAAAAGTTTGGCTTCCTGATTCAAATCAATGAATAACTCTACGAAAGGAATAATATTTTGATATAAAACATATTATTCAGGAAATGGTTTACAGACAGCCTTCGGCTAATCCTGCTAGGCTGTAGATTTGGAAGACTCAATATATCAGACGAAATTTTAAAGGAAAAAAAAAAGACACATTGCCCACAAAAAAGTGCAAGAACTGCTGGTTGCCAAATGACCAAGTATGTGTGGATGTGACCTGGGCAACCCATGTGCTCTCTTGGCCTCCGATGAGAATATTAGGAAAACTGGCTTTCAGCAGTAGGGACGGATTTTTCAAAGACATGCAATAACTTATTAAAAAAAGTTATTAAAAAAGTGTGTATTTTGTAGTACTATTCCGCCAAGACCAAACTTATCAACTTTGTCATACCTATTATCATGCCAAACACTCTGGGAGTTGTCATGACAGAAATATACTTTTTCTATTCTCAGCTTAATATGGACAAACAGCTATATGTATTTAACCCTCTGTTGACCACAGTAAAAAAAAAAAAAAAAAAAAAAAAAAAACTTTATTTATTTTGACGGACAGGATAGTAAAAATTCCGTCATAACCAATTATTACCAGTCATTTATTTTTTTAGATTTTAATGATAATAAGATGTTTAATAGTTTCTTTTTTCATTCACATTTTTATTCATGAGCTTACAGAATAAGCAAATGGGCCTAAGCTATGCATTTATTTATATTGTGAAAATAAAGTTTAACAAAGACTGTGTCACTTTTCAGTTTTCATCTTGAATAGTTGTAGCGGTTCATGAGTGAACGCGATCATCCCTTCCTCTTTACTACTTTACAGGACGAAATAAACATGAATGAACATCAAAAAATATTTTGCAAGGTAGCTTACCGAAATCTGTACCACGTCTTAATCAGTTCAATCAGTTGGAAACAATGTCACGTAACATAGAAAAGTCATTCGTTGACCATAAACGTGATAGTCAGCAGGAAAAATAACAAACAAACCATTTAAAACAAAACTAACTTTTTAGAACTGGATTAGAAACTTAATTATGTCAGTATAAGTATCATAACATTATATTATTATAAAATGGACTTAAATTGGGTGTAATCAAACGCATTGTTTTTTTTATTTTATTGTGGAGACTAAAATTGCGCTCTGCTGCCACACTGGAGCGCGCTCACCACCTACTGGACAGGGGTGGGAATGGGCTATAGAGGGTATGCACGTGACGTCACCGTCGACCATTAAGACTGCGGTTACGCCCGCTAAGTGCCAAAAGACTGACCCTGCATTCCATTCGGAAGGGCTCATCCCTATGCCCTAATCCCTTCAAAGAGTTTACCCTCTGGAGTGAGAGCTTCGAAGGGATGAAGGGTGTAGGGGTCAAAAAACAAATTTTTTGGAACGCACTTCTGCGTCATCGTAACGAGACAATCAAGGAAGTGTAGATTGTGCAAGCCGCGCCCTTTGTTTAACGTTAGTTTATTTATTTATTTTTGGTTTATCGCACCATATTGTATATGTATTTGAAACATTTGAATGGACTGATAAAGCGAGCTGTAAAGTATTTTTTGTTGAAGTAAAATGTCATTTTGACCATAATAATGTACCAAATCTAACTTGTATAAATATTACAGTAGTATATAAAAAAAAACAACAACATACATTTTGTACCCATTTTGTGACTTCAAAGAACGTCCCTGTGCAAAGGATCATGGGGGCCCGAAGTGTCCATCAGTTGTACCCTTCAAAATCCTTCATTCCGAAGGGCCCTTTGAAGTGGCCAGTTTTGAGCACCTTGGTTTGGAACGACCCTTCAATATGGCCATGATTATTTTCACTCCGAAGTGCCCTTCAGAGGGCGATATATCCCGTTTGGAATGCACCGTGAGTGGCAGCATTGGTTTTCAGCGTGAATGTTGCGAAAAACACAAAAAGAGCTTTATGATTGACTGTACAAATAGATTTGACACAAAACCAAGAAAGATTTGACAGGTATATATTTAAAAACTGCAGAAAAAAACAGAAAAAAAAAGCAAATGGATCGCTGCAATTCACAGAAACAACTTGACTCCAGGCAGAGAAACATGGATTTGCAGTTATCATTTTGTGTCAAATTGTTGGATTTTGAGGTAAAATCATACCATATTGTATTGTTATATATTATGTTGACAACTTATCAATTAAATATTTTCCATCTTATATTCTGCATAATTGGGTGTTTTTAAATAAACAACACTGACAAAAACTATACTATAAAACTACATATTTTTTTAGGGCTGGACAATATGACGATAACATTGATATAAGTGATTACGCGAATTTAAACCTACCTATTGTCACAGACACGTCAGGTTCCACCTCACTGCAGTACCCACGCACTCAATCACCAGCCTTCTAATCACCGCCACCTGCACGTCATTAACTCTGCAATCACCAGCACCATAAAACCACCACACTCACACACACTCACTGTCCGGTCTCGTTTGCACTACAGCACATGTATGCTTACCTTAAGGACTCCCTACGACATACTTACCTGCTCCAGCGATCCCCTTCATCTCCTGTTCTCCTCGTGTGCCTACCTGCCTGTGTGTGTGAGTGTCTCCACCGTCTCCCTCCAGTGCATCTCTGCTTCAACTTCTGCAAGGTTGAAAAGGACAGTATTACATTCCATTCATCTCTCAAGAACCACATATCTGCTTACTATCACTCAGTGCTCTGCTTATTGTGCAATAAACTCACCTGGTTTGCTTTTACATCTGTCTCCGTGTCTCTGTACGTAACAGAAGACCGGACCCTAACAACTTCACAGCATGAGCACCAACGATCCATTTCAAGAGCTCGTGGACGCGCTGCGCCGAGCACTCACACCACAGCCATCATCACCGTCATCCATCAACGCGGCTGCTTCCGCACCCACCATCACCGCTTCTTCCCCAGCATTCACTGCCAGTCCCATGGCCAAACCGGCGCCCTACAGTGGATCGGCGGAGGAATGCAGCGGATTCCTTCTCCAATGCGAACTGGTCCTGGAGATGCAGCCGCACCTCTACACTACCGACACAGCAAAAATAGCATTTATCATTTCGCAACTGCAAGGTAAGGCCCTGCAATGGGCAGACTCCCTGTGGACACAGAAGGGCCCTGTTGTCAAGTCTTACTCGGCGTTCGTCTCTCACTTCCGTGAGGTCTTCGGGAAACCTCTGGCGGACTCTTCGACTGGTGAGAAACTCTATAATCTGAAGCAAAGAAATCTATCTGTTAACGATTATGCCTTGCAGTTCCGAACGCTTGCTGCCACCAGCGGATGGAATGAACAAGCCCTCATCACTACTTTCCGTCAGGGGTTGGAACCCAACGTGCGGCTGCATCTCGCTGCATACGAGGACTCGATGGGACTAGAACGCTTCATCCAACTCGCCATCCGCGTGGGTTCTCGTATGCAGTCGTGTCTCTTAGAGCACCAGGGCCAGTCATCCACCACCAACCTCCTCCGTCGGTCCGAGCCCGTCAGCCCTCCAGAACCAGCCAACGAACCCATGCAAATAGATCATTCACGTCTCACACCGAATGAAAGACAAAGAAGGCTGACCCTAAACCTGTGTTTATACTGTGGATCTCCGGGGCATGTAATCTCCACATGCCCAACTCGTCCTCCTCGGCCCGTGGTGAGTGCAATTTTCCCCTCCATTCAGAAAATGAAACCACTCACTACTATTGTAATTCTTACTGCTGCAAATGCCTCTATTCCAGTGGTGGCGCTCCTCGACTCAGGGTCAGCAGGAAATTTCATCTCAGGAACCCTCTGTCGTCAACTCAAGCTCAAGATATCCCCGTCTCCGACTAGCTATCAAATCCACTCCATCACGGGCAAACCCCTGAGCCGTAAGAACATCCGTCATTGTGTGGGACCTCTTCAACTCTGTGTCGGCATTCTGCATACGGAAAATATACATCTGCTGGTTCTGGAGGAATCCACCGCTGACGTGGTTCTAGGGCGCCCATGGCTGGAACAACACAACCCCACCATCTCTTGGCGCACGGGCGAAGTCCTGAAGTGGGGCGACCACTGCTTCCCAGACTGTTTCCCAGCGCTTCCCGTTCCGAAATCTCCACGCTCCAAGTCTCTCGCCATCAATGCCACGTCCATCGAAAGCCCTGTAGAGAAGCGCTCTGTGGATGTTCCCCCGGACTACGCCCCCTTCAGTGACGTCTTCTGCCCGCAACGCGCCTCCAAGCTTCCTCCACACCGGCCATGGGACTGTGCCATCGATCTGCTACCGGGTGAGCCAGTGCCCAGGGGACGCATCTACCCCCTTTCACAACCGGAGGAGAAGGCCATGGAGGAATACATCAAGGAGGCACTCGAACAAGGTTACATCCGCCCGTCTACTTCCCCTGCTGCTTCAAGCTTCTTTTTTGTGGCTAAGAAGGACGGAGGCTTGAGGCCCTGCATTGATTACCGTGCCCTCAACAAGATCACTGTTAAATTCCGCTACCCACTTCCCCTCGTCCCAGCGGCCCTGGAACATCTCCGCGGTGCCACTGTGTTCACTAAGTTGGACCTCCGCAGCGCGTACAACCTCGTCCGGATACGTGAGGGGGACGAGTGGAAGACCGCCTTTGTCACGCCCACCGGACACTACGAGTATCTCGTCATGCCGTATGGCCTGGTCAACGCCCCCTCCGTATTCCAGGACTTCATACACGAGGTGCTCCGGGAGTTTCTCCACAAGTTCGTACTGGTATATATTGATGACATCCTCATCTACTCCCGGAGCTTGGCCGAACATCGCCACCACGTTGCGGAGGTCCTCCAACGCTTACGGCAATACCATCTCTTCCTTAAAGCGGAAAAATGCTCCTTCCACCAGCCCTCTGTCCATTTCCTGGGGTATATAATTGATCACAGTGGCATCCGGATGGACGAGGGGAAGGTCTCCGCTATCCAGTCCTGGCCCATTCCATCAACAATCAAAGAACTCCAACGCTTCCTAGGTTTCTCCAACTTCTACCGCCGATTTATCAAGAACTACAGTACCATCGTCAGTCCACTCACCAACCTACTCCGTCATCAGCCCAAGTCTCTGTCCTGGTCCCCACAAGCCACCAACGCCTTCGAGACCCTTAAAAGAGCCTTCACCACCGCTCCCCTCCTCGTCCACCCTAACCCAGATCTCCCATTCGTCGTGGAAGTGGACGCCTCCACCACCGGAGTGGGAGCGGTCCTTTCACAGCAGCAGGGGACACCAAGTAGACTCCATCCATGCGCCTTCTTCTCCCGCAAGCTCAACCCGGCGGAGGTCAACTATGACATCGGTGACCGCGAACTCCTGGCCGTCAAACTTGCCCTTGAGGAGTGGAGGCATTGGTTGGAGGGGGCTACTCATCCCTTTCAAGTTCTCACTGATCATAAGAACCTAGAATATCTGAAAGCTGCCAAAAGGCTCAACCCTCGTCAAGCTCGCTGGGCCATGTTCTTCTCAAGGTTCAACTTCTCAATCTCTTATCGCCCTGGTTCTAAGAATACCAAAGCTGACGCCTTGTCTCGTCTCTACTCCCCTGAAGAAAAGCCTTCTTCTCCCTCCTGGGTGTGACCGTCAGCCTGTCATCTGGGTACCACCCTCAGTCGAACGGGCAGACGGAACGGAAGATTCAGGAAATAGGCCGCTTCCTGCGTACCTTCTGTCACGGCCACCAGAACTCCTGGAACCAGTACCTGGGTTGGGCCGAGTACGCACAGA
Organism: Megalobrama amblycephala; assembly: GCF_018812025.1. NCBI lineage: Eukaryota > Metazoa > Chordata > Actinopteri > Cypriniformes > Xenocyprididae > Megalobrama > Megalobrama amblycephala. The sequence goes on from NC_063045.1 coordinate 28,303,427, forward strand.
ACTCCCTCCGCCAAGCCACAACTGGACTAACACCCTTCCAGTGCGTACTCGGCTACCAACCCCCACTGTTCCCCTGGGATGGGGAACCCTCCAACGTCCCTGCAGTCGACTACTGGTTCCGGGAGAGCGAGAGGGTTTGGGACTCAGCTCCCACCAACTGCAGAGAGCCCTGCGCAGACGCAAGATGGCAGCCGACCTTCGGCGCTCCGACGCTCCAGTATACCAACCGGGGCAGAAGGTCTGGCTGTCCACCAGGGACATCAGGATGCGTCTGCCCTGCAAGAAGCTGAGTCCCCGCTTCATTGGCCCGTTCACCATCCTTCGGCAGATCAACCCCGTCACCTACCGACTCCAACTCCCTCCACAGTACAGTAGGATTCACCCCACATTTCATGTATCACTGCTGAAACCTCACCACCCTTCTGTTGTTCCCTCCACAGAACCTGACGTGACAGCCGCCGAGCCCCCCCTTCCACTCATCCTGGAGGACGGCACAGCTTACGTGGTTCGGGAGATCCTGGACTCCCGGCGCCGTGGTGGTCGACTCGAGTACCTCGTCGACTGGGAAGGCTATGGCCCGAGGAACGCTCATGGGTCCCCAAGAATGATATCCTTGATCCTATTCTGTTACAGACCTTCCACACCAACCACCCAGACAGACCTGCTCCACGCCCCAGAGGAAGACCACCACGACGTTGGGGTCCGCGGCCCTCAGGAGCGGGCCGTGGGAGGGGGGGTACTGTCACAGACACGTCAGGTTCCACCTCACTGCAGTACCCACGCACTCAATCACCAGCCTTCTAATCACCGCCACCTGCACGTCATTAACTCTGCAATCACCAGCACCATAAAACCACCACACTCACACACACTCACTGTCCGGTCTCGTTTGCACTACAGCACATGTATGCTTACCTTAAGGACTCCCTACGACATACTTACCTGCTCCAGCGATCCCCTTCATCTCCTTCGTCTCCTGTTCTCCTCGTGTGCCTACCTGCCTGTGTGTGTGAGTGTCTCCACCGTCTCCCTCCAGTGCATCTCTGCTTCAACTTCTGCAAGGTTGAAAAGGACAGTATTACATTCCATTCATCTCTCAAGAACCACATATCTGCTTACTATCACTCAGTGCTCTGCTTATTGTGCAATAAACTCACCTGGTTTGCTTTTACATCTGTCTCCGTGTCTCTGTACGTAACACCTATATTGTAGTTATATAAAATATTCATAGGCAGATTTGCTTTATGTATTTCCTCACTGCTTTATGTATTTGTTGTACAGTCAATTTTATGTTTGTTTGTTGTGGTTTTTTACTTTTTTTTTTTTTTTTTTTTAATGATTGGTACTATCAGTAGCTTTGAAAAATAAATAGAAAGATATTTTAAAAGTTTTTTTTTTTTTTTTTTTTTTTTTTAATTATTATTATGACCCACAATTTTGGCTAAACTTTAGCTTAAAATGCAAAATACACCCATAAAACATTTCCTGAGCACTTCATCTAAAGGCTGTTAGATAATAGAAAGTGACATGCAAGGTTGGAAGTGCACTGTTAGGCATTTTCTCATGTTCAGTCGTGCATGGATTAAATTTGAAGTTCTGCGTTTGTCTGAGAACCAAAGTGCTTAATGGGTAAAATTGTAATAGGCCTCAAATCAAGTGTGGCAGCAATTTTTTCCTGCTTTAATTTAAAGGTGCTCATTAATTAGGGCCTTATTTATTCAGCTGGGAACATTTATGATTAAAACGGTAAAAAGGAAGTATCTATATTGTAGATACATCACCTTTATCCTGCTATTGGGGAACATGATTAGTGACACTTTAGCTTGCTGAGCAATCAATTTAAATACTTAAAAAAATACCTAAAATACTTTGAAATACATCACATTTTGGAAGTTAAATAGGTTAGAACACCTCTTTTTTATTGATTTCAGAGTTGGTTTCAACACAATCTCATGGCAATTCGTAACTCTTTTACGTATTCTAAGTTTATTGCAAAACATTTAGATGAATGAAAGTGTGGAGGGACCTTCACAATCCTTCATAGGAGTTGAAAATCACTGCTGAACTATCTGGGCTGTTTTTTTATTCCACATGTCAGCAAACACTGCAAAGTCTGTCATAAATAATATTGTTTGCTGGAAAAACACTCTAGTTTTATTGAGAAGGACAAAAACCCACTTTGAGTAAAAGCATGAAGTCAGAAGCGCTTTGATTGACTGGTGCTTTGGGAGGTTGAATGTCGAGATGCACCTGGTATCAATTTGTTGCTCATATCATTGTGTTTGTGCAATGCAGCATTACAGTGAGAGAATCTGCAGAATTTGGACTGAGTCCATTGCCTCCAGCACCTGCCAAACTCTCATTCGAACAAAAATACTCAACATACTTCCTTAAAACCAAATTACTTCAACTGCATATGTCTTTTTGGGACACAGATGCTTGTATTTAATCAGGTAATGATAAAATCAGGGGGGAGGGGAGTTCAGAACACAATATTAGATTTTTTTTCTAAAAAAAAAAAAAACTTTTAATGGTGTATATATAAAAAAAACATGATATGAAAATGCTGTGATATTCATATGCTATGGTATTTACACATAGTACTCCCAATGAAAGTTATGAAAGTTAGTGAAAGTGAAAGCAAATCACTTCCCAGCCAGCAATGACATGTGGGGCCCAGATGAGGGCTTCATGGGCAGCAAATGTGGGCCCCATTATGGGCTTGCACCCGGGATCCACATTGAGGCAAGCCGTGGAAGCCCAGATGTACTAAAAGTGGGACCTGTAAGGGTACTGCATGGGTCTTAATTGGGCAATTCATGTCAGACCCATTTGGGCCCCACCTGCCCAAAGGGGTCCAAAGTGGGCTTTGCAACATGGCTACACAGATGGGCTTTAAATGGGATCTGTAAGAGTCTTATGTGGGTCCTAACTGGGCAATTTATGCCAAACCCATTTGGGCCCCACCTGCCCAAAGGGGTTTAAAGTGGGTTTGCAACCGGGATCCACATGGGGGCCAGCCATGGATGCCCAGATGGGTTTTAAGTGGGATCTGTAAGGGTCTTATGTGGGTCCTAACTGGGCAATTCATGACAGACCCATTTGGGTCCCACCTGCCCAAAGGGGTTTAAAGTGGCTTGCACCCGGGATCCACATTGGGGCCAGCCGTGGATGCCCAGGTGGGTTTTAAGTGGGATCTGTAAGGGTCTTATGTGGGTCTTAACTGGGCAATTCATGACAGACCCATTTGGGTCCCACCTGCCCAAAGGGGTTTAAAGTGGGTTTGCACCCGGGATCCACATGGGGGCCAGCCATGGATGCCCAGGTGGGTTTTAAGTGGGATCTGTAAGGGTCTTATGTGGGTCTTAACCGGGCAATTTGTGTCAGACCCATTTGGGCCCCACCTGCCTAAAGGGGTTTAAAGTGGGCTTGCACCAGGATTCAACCGTGAATGCCCATATGGGCTTAAAGTGGGCTCTGTAAGGATCTTATGTTGGTCCTAACTGGGCAATTCATGCAAGGTAAGCCCAACCATTTATTTAATGAAACAATCTAAGAAAAATGAAAAACGAAGAATGAATGTAAGTACAAGATAAATACAAGACACTTGATGCTTTGAACTGCAAGAAATATATTAAATTGAACAAAAAAAATTATCTTTAAAAAACAATGTCACAACATACGGTAAACTAAAAATATATTTTAAAAAAATCTCTGAAAAAAAACCTCCAAAAATACAATACAAAATACACTCATTATATAATACATTGAACAACAAACATCATCTTTAACAATTTAAATTTTACAACGTACTGGTAAATAAATAAAAATACATATTTTTTAAAAATGTCTGAAAAAAAGAAAACAAAACATTTCTCCAAAAAATACATTCAAAACAGTCATAGCGTTTATGTTGTCGATGTTCTTTTTTTACCCATAGATATATGTGCAATAACAAACGCTGTGATTCGTCCGTAGGCACGAGGCCGCAGGACGAGTGCCGTAGGTAATTACAGCGTGCTGATATGCAGCCATATCGCACGGCTACAGTTCGACGGCACGAGTGTGTAAATAAATAAGAACAACAACGGAGTGTCTTTAAAACCCTCTTTTGTGCAGCACTACTTCCTTCCGCCACAGATTCAAATCTCAAGTTGTCAGTTGGACAAAGCCTCCGTTACTAATTCTAAAACGTCACTTTAGAACTAGTAACGAAGGAACGTTTAAAATCTCAAGTTGACAGTTGGTCCAAGCCTCCGTTACTAACTCTAAAACGTCACTTCAGAACTAGTAATGAAGGAACGTCGAGTCGCTTCATTGAAACACATTGAATTTTATATCTTTACTCAAAAAACCCTATGTTTATAAAGTTTAATGTTTTACGTATTTGAAAAGCGGAGAAGAGTCTTCGTCTGATATGTCCCGTCTAGTTGAAGCCAATATGCTATATATAATGATGTAACATAACGTTGTTTATTATTATCAAATTTAACATAGCACAATTCGACTTGCTCTGGAACAAATAATAGATTAATAAAGACCAAAGATTGCCTGTTCTATGTACTCAAATTGAATAATGTCTCATGTTTAACCACTATAAGAGCCAGCGGCAAATCCACGAAGCACTGGCCGAGATTAAGCTGTTCTCGGTGGTTACAGAAGCACTGAACGGCCGCTGACGCCCTGGAGCTCACATCTCCGAAAACGTCAAAACAAGTTGTAAAATAGGCGCTGTTATTAAATATGAGTCACATATTTCAGGTCTAAACAACAACATTCTCGCCTAAAAAAACTATTAAAACTACAGTTTGTGGTACAACAAGTAGTATTTGTAAAAATTACGGTTGATTTGGTCGGCCGCCATGATGGTCACTTCAAGCGGAGTGAACGGTGAAAAGGTAGGAGGAGTGCTGTTATCGCTGAAATATCGCATGGCTATCAGCCAATCAGATTCGAGAACCAGACAGAACTGTTGTATAAATATATATAAGACCCATATATGTGTTCCCAGTTCAAACCCATGCCAACTTGGCCCATAAATATATCATGCAAGACCCATATATGTTTTCCCAGTTCAAACCCATGCCCACTTGACCCATAAAAATTCTATGCAGGACCCATATGTGCATTCCCAGTTCAAACCCATGTCCACTTGGCCCATAAATATGCCATTCAAAAACCCATATATGTGTTCCCAGATCAAACCCATGCCCACTTGGCCCATAAATATGTCATGCAAGACCCATATATGTGTTCCCAGTTCAAACCCATGCCAACTTGGCCCATAAATATGCCATTCAAGACCCATATGTGCATTCCCAGTTCAAACCCATGCCCACTTGGCCCATAAATATGCCATTCAAGACCCATATATGTGTTCCCAGATCAAACCCATGCCCACTTGGCCCATAAAAATTCTATGCAGGACCCATATGTGCATTCCCAGTTCAAACCCATGCCCACTTGGCCCATAAATATGCCATTCAAGACCCATATATGTGTTCCCAGTTCAAACCCATGCCCACTTGGCCCATAAAAATTCTATGCAGGGCCCATATGTGCATTCCCAGTTCAAACCCATGCCCACTTGGCCCATAAATATGCCATGCAAGACCCATATATGTGTTCCCAGATCAAACCCATGCCCACTTGGCCCATGCCTGTCCCTAATGGGGCCCATGTAATCAGCTCATATGGGCTTCCTATGTGGGACTCGTACTACAAAACCTACATGGGACCCGCTGATTTCACCCAGCCAAAGCCCATGCCCACACAGTACCCATGGAACCCGTAGTTAACCCATCTGGGCCCTACGTGTCATTGCTGGCTGGGTTATCACTGGAAAAAAAAAAATCTGTTTTCAAATATTTTAAGTTGGGCTATTAATTTACTTAGTTCAATTAATTAATTCATTAAATACAATGATATATTGTATTTAATGAATGAATTAATTGAACTAAGTAAATTATTAGCCCAACTTAAAATATTTGAAAACATTTTTTTTTTTTTTTCTTCCAGTGATAAGGTTAACAAAAAACAAACAAAAAAAAAAAAAAACAACACAAAGAGGAACTACCAAGCTGGCACAACTATAAAGCACTGCAGATAATGCTTGATAGAAGATATGGCCAAATTTTGAGATTTTCTGCAAAATTGGTCATTCTTGACACAATTGCAACTGTTCCTTTTCTACACCTTCCTAACATTTATGTCTCCCACATATTAATGTAATTAGAACATTAGTCTCACTGAAAGCATATCTTCTTATCTTGTGTGTGTGTGTGTGTGTGTGTGTGTGTGTGTGTCAGGAATCCATTTACCGTATCTGATAGCAGCTTCCTGAGGCTGATATCTCCTCAAATAAACAATTACTGCATCAGCTGAACCGGACCGAACCCCGCCGTCTGTCGAGTGAGAGATGGTCCGTCCAGTGCTGTTACATGGTGTGCCATGGCTTCCTGATAATAAGCTTCAATATTGCTGTTCTGCTGAGTTTTTTCCTTTACTCAAACTCTAGAGTCTCACAGTCCTCAAACTACAGTTAATGTTATTAAAGCCTGAACTAACATTAGCTCCAATGAAAATAAGCTGTGGAGGACAATTACGCCTGGTACATGTTAGTTTTAGGCTTACACTGTCAGTCTTTATGATCGAGCGAAATTAAAAATTAAAATCCTGCCATCATTTATACACCCTCATGTCATTCAAAACCCATTCGAATTTCTTCCATGGAACACAAAGGGAGATGTTTACGCTGCCCACATACTGTCAAGCATTAAAAGTGACATAAAAAGTACCATAAGAGTAATTTGAATTTATGTACTATATTCCAAAGCCATATAGTTTTTGAATAACAGGCTAACATTTTTAACAACCTTCATGTCGTTCCAAACTCTTCATCGGAAAAACTATGTTTGTAAAGCTCCAACAAGAATCACCCCCCCACCCTCCCCCCACGAAAAAAATAAAATAACATAATATGATGTGTGCACTATTCCAAGTCTTATGGAGTCTAAAATTTTACTCATTATTCACTAACAATCTGCCCTTCACTTCAAAAATGGCATCAATGAGATTGAAGGGTGTTTTTTTTTAAAATTCTGGATGTGGATTATTCTTCAACATTTCTTTGGTGAACAAAACAGAACAAGACAAAACAAAAACACAAGTTTAGAACATCAACATAAAACAAAAAAAAAAACAGATCAACAAAAAGAGAACAACAAAACAAAATTCACTAACAATCACTAACAATCTGCCCTTCACTTCAAAGATGGCATCAATAGGGGCTTTCGCACCAGATTAACCTTTTCATAATTCCAAGAACTATTGGCTGAAGTACCCAGATTTTGCAGTGTTCACACTGCAGGAACTAGGAACGATTTTAGTTCTAGGAACTCCTTTTGTGGGAACTAAATTAGCTCTTACTTCAGAGTAGGATCTAAACCAGAGCTATAGGAACTATCAGTGATGTAAGTGTACATTGATTGGTTAAATGCATGTCGAACACTGGCACCCAGCATTTTTAAAAAGCTGTGTAAACATATTTACTTTGCGAACATGGAAAAGAGCATAAAAGCATTTACCTGTTGTCTGCAGGGTTGCGTTCTTTTCTCTGCCTTGATGATATGTCGGCCACTTCAGAGATACTATTTCCGGTGTGAATGAATCCAGGAACATGGTCTGGGGGAGAAATTAGTTCTCGGGGAACTATTCTAGTGGCTAGTTCCTATAACTGAGTTCCTATAACTATTTGGTGATGAGATTGAAGGGTCTTTTTTTTCAATTCTGGATGTGGACGATACTTCAACATTTCTTTGCTGAACAAAACAGAACAAGACAAAACAAAAACAGGTTTAGAAAAAAATAATCTTTTAACTAACCAGCGCCTAGCATGACTCCCTGGCACCGTAGTAGCACGGCAAGCTTACGCAATGCTCGTTCCCATTATCTCAGAAAACCAGGGTTATGTGAGTAACCAGAACGTTCCCTTTCGATACGGAAGTCGCTCTGCGAGCCGACAGCTTGGAGGCACGCATACGTGGGTACCTATGACAGCTGCATTGGGAGAGGCTCAGACTGCAGTTGAAGCCCACTTACAGTACATGAAATGTAAGAATTAGACTGACAACACCCGTGCCTGAAGAGCAGGGGTGCCCAGGTTGTAAATATGATAAAGGTGGATGGTGAGGACCAACCGGCCACTGCACAGATGTCTGCAATTGAGACGCCGCTGGACCAAACCCAAGAGAAGGACATGCCTCTAGTGGAGTGGACCCTCACTCCTAAGGGGCACAACAAGTCCACCAACTTGCCAGCACTATCGCATCTACAATCTATCTAGAGAGTATTTGCTTTGAAACCAGCAGCCCTTTAGTGCAGCCTCTGTAGCTGACAAACAGCTGTTCTGACTGCCAAAACTGGCTAGACGCTAAATATACATTCTGAGAGCCTTTACGGGACAGAATGGATGAGGTGCCTGTGCGCCTAACAGCACAATCACCTGCGTTCTAAATGGGTTAGAAAGCACTTTTGGCACATAACCCTTTTTTGGCCTAAGGATCACTTTATTGTCATTAGGGCCGAACTCCAAGCAGGAAGTTTCCACAGATAGAGCCTTGCAGGTCTCCAATTCACTTGACTGATGCTAAAGTCAGCAGAAGAGCAGTCTTGAGCGAGAGGGACCAAAGGTCAGCTGACTCGAGTGGCTCAAATCGAGGGCCCCGGAGAGCCCTGAGCACAGTGGACAGGTCCAAGTTGGAACCAAGCAAGGGCAGAGAGGATTTAGCCTCCCAGCCCCTCTGAGAAACTTAACAACCAGGTCGTGTTTCCCAATCGACTGGCCAGCCATCAGAGTGCGGTTCACCAAGATGGCTGCCCCACCATCCAGAACGTGAGAACTGACACAACCTCACAATTAGTGGGGTTTAGATTCCGAGCTGAGCACCAGCTAGAGAAATTAGACCATTTCGGGGTGTAAAGGCACCTCGTAGAGGGGGCCCTTGCCTCTGAGATTTTTTTCATGACCCCTTGGGGGAAGCCTGACGTTCCCGTCAAGGGGCCATACATGCAGGTCCCATAACTCCGGACAGGGGTGCCAAATTGCTCCCCCCACCTGAGAGAGGAGGTCTCTCCGCAGCGGCATGGGCCATGGAGGTGCTGACAGCAGCTGCATCAATTCTGGCTTGCCAGTCTGTGAAGAGGGAAAGATCTGACACCTCCTTGGTGGTTTATGATGAGCTCCAGAACTCTTTGAAGGCCAAGATTCCCACCATCATTCTAGACAGTTGATGTGCCATTTCATCAAGGGAGTCGCCCATGAGCCAAAGGTTATTCTGCCATCACACAGTACATTCCAACCTGTCTTGGAGCCGTCCGTCACGACCGCTTTCCTTCTGGAAACAGAGCCCAACATTATCCCATTCTGATAAAAATGGGGCTATTTCCAGGGACTAAGACCTTGACACAGCCATGGGTTATTCTGAGGAGGTGGTGGCCCGAGGTGACTCTCTTTTGCAGTAAAAGCGGCTGTTTTTCATGAACGTGGCGTGAGGTAGCCCCAGCAAGTGACATGCTCAGTAATGCTGCATTTTGAAACAAACGACAGCAAAAATGATCTCTTTTAGTCACACCTCTATTAGTCACAGGGGAGAAGCGTCATTCCCAGCTGAAGTTATCAGCGCTTGTTCTCTGCAGCAAAGCTGTCAGTGCCTTTCTTGATCTTGCAGTGCAAGCAGCTGGTTACAGTGAGTGCAGTCTCGACGTGGCCGTGGCCAGGCAGGACACACACTCACTGGTTAGTGCAGGGGTGCCCTGCACGAGCCGCATTTGAGGCGTGACATTTGCAACAATGTTGTGGTGAAATTTGCCCTTAATTTTGCTCTTTTAGATATCGCTGGAAGGCTGCAGAGAACATCACTGAATTAACTTTATAAAATATATTGTTATTATTATTATTATTATTGTTATTGCAGTTTTTCTCAGTCACTTTGGAGTTGTCATCTTGTTTTCTTCTTGCCTTTTTTTTGTTAAAAAGTTGCCCCGTTGTATCATCACCTTTAGATTAGACGTTGAACTTGAGTTAGTTTGGATGTGTATTAGGGTGTGTGCAAGTTTATGTGTTTGTGTGTGTGTGTGTGTGTGTGTGTGTGTATATAGTCTTGCCTTTTTCTTTATATTGCAATGACATTGTACTCTAAATTGTTGACAGGCCAACAGTAACAGTGTACCTTCAAGCTCTGTGCTGCCGCTTGAACTGAGGCATCTATACAGCGATCTGTCATGCCACATCAAAGAGTGACAAAACAGCATTGTTTGAATTTCATGATAAAATGGAGAATTTGAGGGATGATACTTTGTTTCTTATCAAAAGTAACAAAACACAGAGCTTATTGCAATTATTGGTGGTTAACGGGCTACAACTCTGTATTCGTCAGCACACGTGAACCGAACTGAAAAACGTGCACCATTACACCCCTAATATACAGTAATGTGTAAATTTGTACTGTTGAAATTTACATTTGCCAAACAGATAAAGTGCAGTCTTGTGCATTTTCAATCATTGTCATCAAAATCATAGTAGCCATAATTTACATCTGAAAACACTGACAGAGTACACTGTTGTAAGAACCACCCATCAGCCCAAAAACGGATTCCAATGGTCTGGGCGAAGGTAGAATGCGTGTATGTCTTTTCAGTGCCCCTGTAAAGTTTTGCTTAATTTTTAGAATTTAGTTAAAATTTTACTTTAGCTGCACGCTTAATCTAATTCCAATTTCAAAGGATTATTACTCTTAGATGGTGTTTTAATTAGGAATTCTGGGTACTTTCAATTATCCGTTCATTAAGGACCAGATGCCACACAGAGACATACTCGCCCAGGGTTTGCGGTTATCTCACAGATGCAGACTCATCAGCCTGATTTTCGTCAGAGGATGTAGTAAATTAGCTAATACCTTTTAGTCGGTTGCCTACTGCTCACTCGTACAAAACGTGTATTTAATTTAGCTGCTTTCATACATCTTGCTAAATCAGTGATAAACAGAATTCAAAAGGTATTTAGATGACGTGCCTACTGCTCCATTCATCCATAAGCCTTCAATTTGACCTATCCTGAACACATATCTGCGGTAGCATCAGCCTCCAATAATACTACTGGTCATAACGATTTCAGGAGAGTCCAGAATAAATCAAAATTTAACATTTATTTGTCAGGTAAAAATGTATCATGCCAATTACACAATTAACCAATTAGAAGCCAATTCAGAAATAATAAATACATAACATCAGTTGCTCAAAGATGACTCTAAGAGTAAGAAATGCATCACACAGTGGTGTGTGAGTGTGTCATGATCACCAGTGAGAGTGCCCTATCAGCCATTAGAGGGCACTCCATTCCGGACTCTCATTTCCACCTGTTACATGGACTTCAATTCCCATACACACTCACCGGACTCATTATCCAATGTCATTACACCCAGCTGTATTGTATCATGTCATTAGTGTCTGTCTATTTATACTGAGTTGTTTCTGTCCTTGGTTGTGGTTCGTTGTTTAATGTCATGTGTCTTCTGATTCCCCGGTTGTCTGTTTTGGGTTTTCTTTGTGTTATTTTGTACCTGTTTGTTTGGACTGATTTCATTGACTTTGACCCTTGCCTGCTCTGTGGATTATGTTTTTGGATTACCCTTTAATAAATCTCTGCTGCACTTGGATCTACCTTTTGTCTTCGTGTTTACCGTGACAGAACGAACCACCATAACTACTAGATCCAGCAGCATGAGCATTCGGATTCGTCCCCCAGCCTCCATTGGAGAGCGGATGGCTCTATTTTGGGCAGTGGTGGCTCTGCGACAGGAGGGGAGAGAGGTAGGGTGTTTTGCCCAGTTTTTCTGGACGATGTCAAGAGGACTGCGGTATAATGATGAGGCGCTAAAACGGGTTTTTAATGGAAGCCTCGATAACCCTCTGCCCCAGGAGGAGTTGGAGGGACTCCAGATCCTGGATTTTTGGGGTTTTATCCATTATCTCTCCCACAGAAGCTGTTGGGCAACTCATGCTCAGCCAGAGCCCGCTCCTTGCCCTGCTGGTGCCAACAAAGCGCCTTGCCCTGCCGGCGCCGCCAGAGCAGCCCACTCTCCCTGATGCGGCCACGGAGGCCGTCGCCGAGCTGCCCGCTCTCCCTGATGCGGCCACAGAGCACCCTTGGGCTGCCCTGCTACCACCGTCCAAGCCTTCTGCCCTGCCGCCACCGTCCAAGCCTTCTGCCCTGCTGTCTCTGCCCAGACTACCTGAACCGTTGAGACCCGCCTGATCTGTTCCTCCAGCACCGCCCTGGCACTCAGCCAGGAATCCAGACCTGCCAGTGCCCGCCTGGTCAGTTCCTCCAGCGCCACCCTGGCATTCAGCCAAGACTCCAGAACCGCTGGAACCAGCCTGGTCAGTTCCTCCAGCACCGCCCTGGCTATCAGTTGGGGACCCTGGATCTGGCCCGCCATCCCTCCCCCTGATCCTCCTCCTGTCCACCTCCCTCCTGAGTTTTTGTGTTTTTGTTTTGTCTGGTAGAGCGTCTGGTAGCCGCTCCTTTGAGGGGGGGGGGTAATGTCTTTAGACATTCACCCATCACTGCATGGGGGTTTCTGGCTACAGAAGATCCCCCATGGCTGCTTTGCACTCTCACTTAAATACCCAGACCAGAACAAAAGGACTGTAAATATTTACTACACCGACACGTAGTAAATCTTTCTCATAATACAAGTGACTGCTGTGAAACTGAGACCATTTTACCAATTGCACTGAGACATTTAAAATGATACCAAACATAAAAGTGAGAGCCACAAGATACATCATACATATAATATGCATTCTTGAAGAACTTTTAGTGATTTAGTGAAAGGGAGTAGAAGGGGATCTCAGATGAGTTTTATTGCTTTATTGCAGGGTGCTCAACTCAACTTTTGTCTTAGCAGGAAAATCAAGTCTTACACTGTTATATTGACACAAGTACTTGTCATTCTGATGGCAGTGATATGTTCATTGACATAAATATTTACTTTTGAGAGATGAACTAAGGAATTTTAGAGCAAGTTACAGGCTTTTGCAAGTAATCCATTGTTTAGTGCTGTTTGTACGAATTGTTTTGAGAAATACAATTACTGGTTTACAAATCTTGGGATGCTTCAAGAAATGTACCAAAGTGACTGAGAAAAACTATATTATTATTATTATTATTATTATTATTATTATTATTGGTGAGTGTTGTGTTTCATACTACAGATCTGACATCTGAAATTCTCCACCATCTCTCTTTAGAGCAATTTTTTTTTTTTTTCTTAAACTGCTGAGGGATTTGGGATTGGCTCTATTACATTCACTGTCACCTCACCTGGGATTCACTAATCTTGAATAGTTTTATCTTTAATTAGTATGACTGGTACCCCAGCATTCACTCATCTGTGAACCATCGCTTGGATAGAGGAATGCGATTGGTAGATGAAAGACTTTTATCATGTGGTTGGTATGATTCCAGACTATAGTTAAATTAAAAAAATGACTGCTGTTGAGAGTCTCGTTGAAGTTTGGCAAGCGCAGCTGTAACTTGAATACTCTACATGCCTGTATTATTCAGTTCTTCATCCTGGCGGTCGGAGGTGCTGCAATTCTAAACGTCACCACTGTCGTTTCACAGAACAGTGCCGAGTCTAATCAAAGGAAGGTGCAGAAAAATATTAGAAAATGTCCTTAAGTTAAAGATTAGACGGGAGACAAGCAGCCACATGGTAATGCAGGCCAGACCACTCTGTCAAACGAAATTACTGAGTGTAAAAACACGACACAATGCCTGTGTTGGTGTTTATGAAATCATACTTATTTTCTCTGTCTCTGTTCCGTTTTTTTCAAACATAATTAATAGTGTCACAAAGATGCTGGTAATTGGTCACAGATTTATAAAATATTACTTCATATACTGTAGCTTTGAGAAAGTAGCATCAAATCCAAACGCTTTACAATAAAGGTGCATTCCCGCCATGTCTGAATTACCATAATTATGAGATTCCAACTTGTAAAAAGCGTTCACATCCTCGTAGAACTTGTAATTGCAACTTGTAAAACTTGTAATTATCTGAGTGCTCCGACTTATGGGTACATCGAGTACAATGTCACAGGTTGTCATCTCCTAGGCTAATTACAGTAATTCCAACATGGCATAAGCGCATTGTTAGAAAAATTATAAGTAAACAAATATAAGTAAACAAACATTAAACAAATACATTAATATTTGAATATTTACAGAAAAAAATATCCTGTTTATAATTTTACCAAATTATTTGTAACAATATGCCTACTACATTTAGTGTTTTAGTTAAAACACAGAGATGTAAATGCAAAATATATATATTTTTTGTATTTATGTCAGTTTTTTTCAAGAAATGTTTGAGTTTAATGAATTATTGTGTAGATTAATGTAATGTGGTGTAACCATCAAGTAAAAAGTAACATATTTTAATTACACTTTGAGTTTGTTACTTCTTAATCTTTATTTTCAAGTAAATTATTTGTAAGAAATATAATTCACATTCTGGCGCAGATGCACCACATGACATTTTACAATCTAAACTTACTTTACCATGTCATCAAAAGATTAAATTATCTTAACGATGAAGACACAAAGAGTGTCTACAGGGATTTATGATATCTGTCTTTACATCATTTCCTGCTTAGTTTTGTTGTTTGCACCACATGGTTTTGATTTGCCATAGAAAAGTTTTTGGCAACAAAACTTTTTTTTAAGAAATAATAATAATAATTATAAATGATTATGCCAAACAATTTCATGTTTTCTTTTTTTTAAGAACTGTATCTTTTTAACAAGGCTTTTTTTCTTCATTATGATATCAGAACAGTGACACTTTAGACCAGGGGTCACCATTCCTGCTCCTGAAGGGCCGGTGTCTCTTCAGAGTTTAGCTCCAACCCTAATCATACACACCTGAAGCAGCTAATTAAGGTCCTACTAAGCATACTAGAAACTTCCAGGAAGGCGTGCTGATGCAAGTTGGAGCTAAACTCTGCAGGACACCGGCCCTCCAGGAACAAGTTTGGGGACCCCTGCTTTAGACAATAGAGTGGTGGAACTATGATGTTACTTTGTAGGCTAATTGGCAGTTAGCATCATGCTGGTTCCCTCGACAAAAACCCAATAGGACTTTCCCATAGGATTTTAGATTATTGCAAAAAAATATGTTTTGTGATCAACAAAAGTTTGATAGTTTTTTTTTTTTTTTTTTTTTTTGTCCTTCAAGATAATTTTCACAGATTTTTTCACAACTTTTTATCAATTTTGAAGCCTAAATGCAGTCACCAGAAACAAAAAACTAAGGATGTGTTCACACTTGTCATGTTTGGTTCGATTAAAATGAACCCTGGTGCGATTGCTCTGTTCATTTGAACATGTGTGAACGCTGCCATCTGAACTCTGCACGCACCAAACAACCGAGACCACATATTGGTCTCAGTCCGCTTTTAAACGAACTCTGGTGCGGTTCGAATGATATATGAACGCAACACGGACCAAAGACATGTAAACGAACCAAAAATAGGAAGATGAGACCCTAAAAAGGACAGAATCCTCACACATATTGTTTTTTTCTCGTCATAGTCGCGAGTTTGCCCATTACAGGCATCAGATGCGCGTCTCCACGCAGCACAGCATTGTTTTGGATGTTCGGTAAGTTCCGTCTTAAAATAGGCAATACGCCATAAAATCTGACAAATCAGGATGTGAACGTATCCCTATGCCTTTAGGTTCGGTATCTTTTGGTTAGGTGATAAAATTGCCAATCTGTGGCCTGTTGCACAAAGCCAGTTTCAGTTTCTACCCAGGTAAATTCAAGATTAGTTTGAGCAAACTCTGGTTTTTCAGGCTCATGAAGGTGGATTTTTTTTAGCGGGTTTCATTGCTATGGTAACTTACGCTACACGGCTAACCTACTCCGGAGCAGGTTTTATTCTGGTTTAGAGATGGCAGACCAAAACTTGACCAATCAGGTGTGAGTAGTGACCTGTATCTGATGCAATAAAGCCACTCCCCCTGCATCTCTTGCTCCAAATTAAATCAGTTTATAGTGAAAATATTTTGGAGAAGTGAATCAAAAGGACGTTCTCCATGTTCTGTGTGATTGGCTGTTTGCTGCACGTGTCACACTTTCAGGTGCACACGCTTCAGAGTTAATCACAAAACTGTAGATTAAACCTGAGTTGACAGAGAATGTTTATACCGAGCACCCTAAAGGTAGGCTATAAGTGAACTACACCACGGTCCCAAGATTTCACCACCACTATGCTTCCGACAACTCATTTTCAAGACATGTAACAGCTTAAAAAAATCACGGGTAGATTAATACTAATGTATTTTATGTTGTAGAATAAAACGTTGTATTTTGAGCTTGTGTTAACCACAGACCTTTTCCCAGCCTTTTAACCAAAAACCCATAAAAAATGCTTCCGGGTTTTGGCCTATAAAAATGCGTCATAGTTCTACCACTCTATATGCCAGCCTAAAAATGTCAAAATGAATTTGAATTATTAATGTGTAGTATGAATTAACCTTTTAAGCCCAAAGTGTACCGCCGGTGGTACACTACCCCCAGCGAAAAAATTCATTATCAAATTACTTAGCAACCACTGACAGGAATAACACAAAATAGGTATCATTTTAGAAACTCAGCTTTTTAAAGCATCCAAAAAATTTGACGAGTGCTGAGTAGTCCCTCTAAACCGGAGTGTACCACCTGCGGGCGCCACCTAGCTACAAATAATGAATATCATATTTTTCAAAACTCTTGCCTTGCCTTGACACAAAATAGGTGTCAACTGAAAGCTTAGAGTCTGAACTTTACAATGAATGTAGCCAATTTGATTAACTCCTAAGTAGTACTGAGATTTTTGCTGATAAAAAAAAAAAAAAAATGTACTATGTACTGTAATGTGGTCTCATGGAGTAGAATACAACAAGCATAACTGTTTTGACTAAACTTGAGCGACCTTTTGTACATGAAGCCCCGCAAGACCCATATGTAAATAATATGGTAGCTGCATTTATGTCACATTTTCCCTCGTAACTTCATGAAACATGCAATGCGTCGATAAGATATTCCTCACGGAATTACGACACATAAAACCCCACAGGCATACAGGCATACTAAAATCAAATGTAGCTTTCACGTGGCGTTTCCACGTGTAACTTCATGAAACATGCATAGATCGTAGAAAATGGTACATCATTACTTACAGTGGATCCTCCTGATTAAAATGAGTCCGAAATCAACATAATCCCTTGCAACTATCAGACGAGGTATGTGTGGAGGAACTAGAATTTAAAAATAGATTTTAAAAATGCCCATTACGAGGCGTCACGGGCTAAACAAAAAGGCTGCCTTGGTTCCAAATGCTGTAACTTTTGATTACTTTATGCTATAACCACAAAATTTGATCCAGATACAGCTCCCATGTAGGGGAACTTCACCAAAAAATTGTCCTCCTACCTTGTTTCCTTCTGGAGTTATTGCATGTCAAATAAGAAATATATGTAAAACTTATAATAAAATGTATATATATATATATATATATATATATATATATATATATATATATATATATATATCAGCATTTTCTCAGCAGGAGAATGTCCAAATCTACCCTTTTTTTCTCTAAAAATGTAAAAGGTTTTCTGTCAAAAGATACCTACCTTTTTACTCTCCTTGCTAGAGTTTTAGAGTTATGAGTATATTTTGAGTGTCACTTAAGGAAAAATTAGATAAATTAGCGTAATATCATAGCAATGCATCAATTAAAGCAATGATTCATGTTGTTTAAGTAATGCACTATTAGATTTCTTCCCTTTCAATGAGCTTCCATGTGCATACCTGCCCCAATTAAATCATTTATTGATCAAAAGGCCATGCATTGCTGACAGACAGCGTAATATTGTTGTTGACATGCTCCTTCTGTGTTTGCACAAGTGCTTCCCTGCTGATGGCTAATTAAAACGTTACCACAAACGAACAGCGTCTCGGGGTGCCAGAGGACAGTATGGTTAGCAGACTGTGAGGAAAAGCCAGCCATGGGACCGAAGAAGCGCTTTGATGATGAAAATGTGGGGCAGAACAAGAAAGAGGCTGCGAGCAGTATTTTTTATTTCTTCATCACTGACAAGCAGAACTTCAGCAAACCGTTTTCATGTTATTATTTTGTTTACTATAATTCCAGCACGTCTTTTCTTGAATCTCAAGTCTATAATTCGTAGAACATCCTGTCAGATCTGCGTCCATCACACCAGATTTTTATTCGGTTTCGTGTAGTAGTGGACGCAGCTGTCACTTTGACGGCTCTCAGACCTCACAATAAAGCAAGTGAAGTTAAAAATATCTCTACTGTAAATCAAAACCCTATGGTACAATGAAACGCCTTTTAAAGTGATCAAAGTCTAAACAAAGCACAAGGGAATTTCGTTTTTTTTTTTTTTTTGAGGAACACATTGATCTGGTTTATAAACAGAGACTCCTATTAGAATATAATGCTGTATGTTATTACCACAGAAAGATAAAGTGCTTGATTCTTTAACCATTACAATCGACATGCTTTTACTTTGAAGTTGCACAGTGATGGTTTTGTTGCTTTGCCAATTTTCTCTGAAGAGGGTAATATTACAGTATTACATTATATGTCTGTCTGTCTGATGCTAAAATGTTTTGAGTGTGTTGCTATGGCTAATTGGGTATACCATTGTTATTATTTTAACTAAAACATAAAACATAAACATTTAATTAAATCCTTCAATTAAAAGAAATAAGTTTATATTGAAGCCTCAGATCTCTCATTCAATGCAAGTCAGTGAGATTTTGTCACCGGTTGTCTACCTGGCTGTCTATCAGGTGAAAATTCTGAGTCAGATTTTCAGTAGTTGCAGGCATAACTTTTCTTTGCTTCAGCAGGACAATGTCCCTGTGCACAAAGTGAAATACATAAAGAGATGATTTACTAGTCTGGAAGAACTTGAATGGCCTGCACAAATCCCAGACCTGAACTGAAATGCCTAGTGTACATCAGATCACATGGCTAGCCCTAAATGATGCTCTTGAGTCTGACACCCTTGAGAAAGAGACTTTTACTTTAAAAAGAGTACTTATTGTGAAAATAACATATTTAGTAGAATATACTGAAGTGAGAACTGAATGTACTGTTTTTGTACACTTAAGTGCATGTTATTTGCAATTAAATGAAATTGTATTTACATTATAATTTATATTAAATGCAAGAAGTTGAAATTAAGTGTGCTTTTTGACCTACTTAAGTAGAATACATTGTATGTGCAATTTCATAATTCTGTCATCTTTGAAATATGGTTAAAGTGTACTGTTGAATGTAATGACAATAATTTACGATAAACAAAATACTATGACTATATGTCATTTGAAACTTGTATGTCATGTATTAAAATATATTTGTAATTACACATTTGTCATGATGTTGTGATTTAGTATAACACACTATACAGTTAAAATTATAATCAAGCACTTTGCTTTAGTGTGTTAGTCAACACATCAAAATGATAAGATAAAATATGATTTAAAATGTACTTAGAAAACTTTTGTAATTTGACTACTACAAAGTGCAAGTTTTTAAAGTGTATTTAAGTGTGTTACAAGGACTACAAGTATACACTATAAGTTCACACTAAGTACAATTAAATGTAGTTTTTCACAAGGTTGGGAACATTTCTCTCAGTCATATTCCAACATTTACTCTTCCATGAAATGGAGGTAACATCTTGTAATATACCATTTCTTATGCATTTTAATGTAAACTCTGTTTACTTTTTTCATTCAGAGGTTTTTGGTGTTATGGACTTATTAACAGCATGCAATGTAGTTCTGCCTTTTACCACTGCAAGGCAGTATTCTTACAGATAATCTGAGAAAAAGCCAGTGAGAAGATCTCATTTCCTGAAGGATGGAAGTACACACCATTCCAAACCTGATCTCATATTTCCTAAACCTGTCTCTAAATGATATTAGTGCCTATATAGTGCATCAGTGTCCAGAACATGGGAGACTTTGTAATGTCCTTCAGAAGATCACAAATGCACGATCAACCTTGAAGTTAACATTGCCAGTGATTCTCAGCTAAATCGTATGGGTCAGCCCAATCTACTGGAGTGCTTCTATAAAAGAAATTGAATGTTCCACTGAGGCAAATCTGGATTGTGATGGACACAGGCAGCACCGGAACGCAGCATACATCGAGGTTCCCAAGGGCCAGCAGGTGGAAGTTCAGAGGAAAAAGGCCTTGGACGGAATTCATAATGAACTCCAGACTTGCAAGAATTTTGGACGTTCAGCTCACTTTCTTCTCTTTTGCACACTTCTTCTTACCTGCCCGTATAAGATAAGCCTGTCAGGTGCTGCATGGATATGCTTGGCTAGTCTGGAACAATTGGAATTGCAGATGGGTAGGAGGATTGTGGGAACAGATTCACAGTTTGACAGACTGGCAGAAATTCGCAAGACAAAGTCTATCCACAAACAAGAAACAGAAAAGATTTGATTCATCTCCTAAACAAAAATATCAGAAACTAAAATTACCACTATAAATGTGTAAGATTTACTAGTTTAAAACACATGCTTTATATTTGTGTTGGTTTCATTTACAATATTTTCAGAGCAAAATTAAATTACAGTGAATAAAAAAGTAATGTGGGGTGGTCATTGAAATAAATTAAAATATACATATGAGATGTTGGTTTCATATGGCTTTGAAGAACTTTTACATCATGTTCAAGGCAAAAAAAAAAAAAAAAAAAAATCTTATCCCTTGAATATCTTTGTTTTTGCGGTGCATTGTGGAATTGAATGAGTGCACTCGATAATGTCCATTAAGGTTTCGGACACAAAATGGCTGTTCACTCAAATAGTGCCCTATATAAGAGTAGGGGGCGATTTCAGACACAGGGACAAAATAATTTTCAGTATTTGAAATAGTATAAAATGTCAGATAGAAAAAAAAAAATGTTGCCTTGGCAACACTGAAATAACAACATCTGAACAACAATTGAAATAACAGACAAAGTGCTAAAATATTGTAACTAAAATTAAAATGAAACTAAAAAAAAATAAAGGTAATTCAAAACATTAATAAATGCTAGTGAAATTATAAGTAAGTATTCATGAACAATGAACAATAAGGTTCATTTTGTGAGAACATTTTTCAGAAGATTGCAAGCACATTAATCTACATATCAAGCCTTGTGTTAATTTCCATATTCACTTCTACATTCTAGGCTTGGCTTTAACACTTTAACAGACAGATAATAAACATGAGTTGAGGGAATGTTCTCTTTTTTTCTGATTAACATTATACATTTCCATTTCCATTCCATTATATGCTTTGCATAACAAGGAAATTACATTAATAATAATTTCTAAATGTTATAAAAAAACATTATAC
Organism: Megalobrama amblycephala; assembly: GCF_018812025.1. Classification (NCBI taxonomy): domain Eukaryota; kingdom Metazoa; phylum Chordata; class Actinopteri; order Cypriniformes; family Xenocyprididae; genus Megalobrama; species Megalobrama amblycephala. The sequence continues at coordinate 28,324,931 of NC_063045.1, forward strand.
GTATAATTGTATCTGTCAAAGTGTGTGCATATTTGTGTTGGGAGTAAAGGAGGCTTTGAAGGGAATGTTGCAATAATTGATCTCTCTCCATATTTGGAGCAGAGATACATTTAATTCCATAATGATTTCCATGTGTTTATTTTCTAACAACTTGTGTCTAATAGGCCATTGCATTGCCCTGTAGGTTTTGTGAGACTCAAAATATTACCAATACTTTTCCCACTTACATGTAGCACAAGAAGCAATTTATTGAAAACTCTGAATCCATTTAGCCTCTACAAAACAGGTGGCAAGTCCAGTTAATTGAGGTCTAAGGCATTGGATCCCAGCAGTGAATAATGTTCATTTACAGCAGGGATTTCTGGGTCAGCTATCTGAATGCAGGTTCCAAAATAGAAACGTTGCCTGGAACTTAAATTAGTTTATAAAACAGACACAACCTTAAGTAAGCAAATTTAAGTCCAGCCATTTCCCAGCTGGACACTTGGGGGTCTTTAAATCAATTTATATTTTGATAACATGAACTACTAAATAAACACTAATAAATTAATAACCTGAAGTGTGTTTGTAGACACAACATTACCAGGTCCACCCGGACCAAACACTCACCAGAGCAGCCAAAACATTTTAGAAACTCACTCAAAGCTACAGATTTCACAAAATATGATAGTAACCTGTGCTTTTTGCTTTTTTAATAGCATAATTGACCTCATGGCTATTTTATGCTTGACACATCTACAAAAGTACGCCAGTCCTGATCTTAACATTTTTGTTTTAAGTTTAGCATGCTGATGAAATAGTTGACGCACAAATTAAATTTGTTATCATTTACACACCCTCATATTGTTTTTTTGGTGAAAAGCGACATGGTGTTTAAATCACATTTGTTTTCCTGGGCGTCATTCAACACTTCACCCTCCAGTCCAGTAGACAGCAGTAAAGTGCCTTTTGTGTTCCTTTGGTTTTAATGTTGTTTTTTTTTTTTTTTTTTTTTTTATTAACCAATTAGTAATGTACAAACAACATGGCATTATTAACACATTGTTGCATTTCAAATTACAGAACAGGTGCATGAGAGAATACAATATAACATAAGCAAAATATATAAAATAAATAATAATTAAATAACATCTAATAAAGGGGGCTAGGGTTTTTCTATTAAATCATGTTCTTCTATAATGGAGAAAAGCTTTATTGCATTTTTCGTTGTCATCACTTGGAGGGCTTTTATATAAGAAACAAACTCATTATGAAATGTATAAAACATTGGTTTCACCTTCAAGTACTTGGATTTGTGTATATAAAATTTTCCCAGCATAATAATGTTGGGTTTTAAATGTTGTTTGACAAACGAATGTAAAAGGTGCATTTCAGTGTGCTGTTTTGGATGGCACACAAGAGAGCAATGACAGCCTCCATGATGAGATGTGTAAGATTAGATCCACAAAGTGTGTGGAAAGTTGTTTTTCTTGAATTACTGCAGAATTGTATCAAATTAGCTGTTTGCATTTCTGCATTGTGATGCCTTTTGAGAAACAGATTTTTTTGTGCACTTTGGGAGTTTACATCAAGTATCCTTCAAACTAATTGACAAACCTAAGAAATACAAAAAAGGCCTTGTGTTTGCCTGTTTTCCTTAAAAAGTAACTGAATGCATTTACATGTTACCTACAGAAAATATTAAGTAAAATTTTAATACATCCATTTGTTTGGATACACTGAAAAAATAACTTTGTGTAGAAACAATTTTCACTCAGAAATTGCTTTTACATTTCACAAATAATCACAAAACAAACACAATGAATTAAGCGTGAATTTTGAAATATGAAGACTGAAATAGTGTTTCCCTTTCGAGGGAACTTGCACTGTGTCAGTGATGACACTTTGGGGAATGCCTTCAGCGTGACTGCGTCTGAAGTCATGTGCAACTTAGTCCAATCTTGATTGGTGCAACGTCATCACGTGATGTGTGCCAGCGAAAAGTGGATGCTATAAAGGAGCTGCTCTCACAGCTGTTGTCAGCCTTCTGTTCTTCAGCAAGCGCTCTGTTTCTTTGTCAGTCTTATTTGGTGTTGTCTGTCCCGTATTATTACTATATGAAATAGCGAGTGAACAGCAGCAGTTTAGGAAGTGTGTTCATCCCTGCCCACGTTTTATTACGAGTGGGGGCACACACAACCTTTGTGTGAGCTGTTTGGGAGCAGAGCATGCTCGGTCACCCCCCAAGGTGGTTGATTGCGAGCGCTTGCCTCTCAGAACGCTGCGCTCCCGGCTGGCTTTGTTTGATCAAGGAGGCCAGCTCTGCACTCCACGTGGTGCGGGTCCCACGGTTGCCGAGGCAACCCGGCGGCTTCACTCATGGGGATCGCAAATGGATCTAGGGGAGGGGATTGAGAGGGCTTTGGCCCTTTCTCAGCCCTCAGACTCTGGATCCAGGGATCCGGAAGCCCGCTCTGCTGCTTCTTCCGCATGTGAATGCATGACAATGGGTTCGTTTAGTTCTGAGGAATTAGACGTTCTCAGTGTTGATGCAGGTGACTCGCCAGCCCAATCGCCAGCCCAGTTCAAAGAAAAAGTAAACTCGATGAACATTTTCTACAGTCTGCACAAGCACAACCTCCACGTCGGGGCTTGCCATTCTTCCAGGATCTTTGCACTGAGGTGTGTAGATCTTGGAAAAAGCCATATTCATCCAGGTTTCTAGCCCCATGGTTCATAATTATTCATCTATCATGGGGATTAAGGAGAATGGTTATGGTGCAATGCCAAAAATAGAGGAGACGATAGTGGCCTATTTATCACCTGAAGCTGTGTCTTCTCTTAAAGCCCCGACATTCTCTTCCAAACCATGTCGCACCACATCATCTTTAGTTGGGAAGGCATATATGGCAGCAGGCCAAACTGGTGTCTGCCTGCACACGATGGCTATATTACATGCTTATCAAGCTGAATTATTGGGGGACTTAGATGGGGCAGAATCAGTGAGCTCTGATAATATTAGAGAGCTACGTAGAGCCACTGATTTAACTCTCCGCGCCAGCAAAGAAACTGCCCGTGCTGTCGGCCGATCTATGGCAGCCATGGTGGCGACGGAGAGGCACTTATGGCTTAATTTGTCGGGCATCAAGGAGAGTGATAAAGCTTTTCTTCTTGACGCCCAATTATTGACCCCTGGTCTCTTCGGCGATGCTGTAACATTGGTCGTCGAGATATTCCAGGAGACAAAGAAGCAGGCTGCGGTCTTTTCAAAAGTTTATTCCTCGCCGCCATATCCATCCTTCCAGGACACAGGAAGTTCCTAAGATTCTCTTTCAGGGGCAAAGCGTTTCAGTATCGGTTTCTTACATTTGGCCTAGCACTATCCCCTCGCACGTTCACAAAATGTATGGACACAGCCTTGGCGTCACTCAGGCTCCAAGGGATACAAGTTCTCAATTACATAGATGACTGGTTGATTTTGGCTCAGTCTCAGGAAATGGCAGCACGGCATCAAGATGTCGTGCTACATGATATGAAGTGCTTGGGGCTCAGAATCAATTTGAAAAAGAGCATGCTAACTCCTGTTCAACAGACAACAAACCTAGGAGTAGTGTGGGACTCAATCACGATGCTGGCACAGCTGTCTCTCACTCGTATCGAGTCGATTCTGGCTATGATATCCAGAATAAAGCTAGGCCAATATATCACTGTAAAACAGTTTCAAAGACTGTTAGAGCTTATGGCAGCAGCGTCCAACGTAATACCTTTTGGCTTGTTTCACATGAGACAGTTGCTTAGTGGCTCACAACCAAGGGGTTTTCCCCAAGGGGCAACCCATTTAACACAATCAAAGTTTCGCGCAGATGCCTTCGGACCTTGATTGTGTGGAAGATGCATTGGTTTCTGGCCCAAGGCCCTGTACTGGGAGTATCTTGTCATCAAAAGACTCTAACGACAGATGCGTCAAGTGGGGAGCGTCACCCAGGGTCTGTGGGAGGAGCATCATCTGCAGTTAAAGGGGTACTTCACCCCTGGAAAGATGAATGTGTATTTAAAATTGGTCATTTATGTAGTAGAAATGTGAAATTATTTTTGAATTTGGAGCTTTCTAGACTGAGAAAAGGCAGAAAATGTATTTTTGACTAATGTGGATGAAAGACAACAACTCCTAGAATGCACTTGTTTTGCTGCCCTTGCGAGGCCACGCCCAAACCACGCCTATCGGTTACAGGCGGCATTACCAGGAAAATTCAAACAACTAGGCTTGCTTTGTTACATATTAATTCTATAAATCGTGAGTTAGTTCATACATTTACAGCGAAATGGTGCTAAATTGCTTTGTACCTGGATGTACACCCAAAACCAGGAAAGGACAAGTAAGTTTCTATCATTTTCCGATTAAGTTAAAGATTTGGAGCGATGTAAACAGTGGCTGCGGGCCATCAAACACCCGAAGTTTGGAGATGACACCGTTATAGAAAACCTAAAAAAACGCAGAATATGTAGTCTCCATTTCAAGCACGAGGACTACGAACCAAATATCCTTGCAATGAAGAGAACCATTCTGAAGGACACCGCGATACCATCGATATTCACTTTCCCAGAGGACGAACAGCCTGGGCATCTGGTACTAAGTGTATTCGCCTAGAGGTAAGACTCGCTGATACTAGACTCTATTTCTGATAACACAGTAGCCTATATGTAGTGTTGTAGGTAGCAGTAAAACTGCAAACTTAGCAAAGTAACGTTAGATAGACAATTACATATAAGTTGCATATAAGTTGACTGTTATCAAAGTAAAGCCACTGTTCTGTAAAACTGAGTAAGTCTATTTATCTATTTATGCTAACGTTACCACAAAAGCCTGTTGCTGTATTGGTTGAGATGACTGCAGAGACCGATAAATTTGCAAGATGAACCACTGATGTAGTGCAGACAAAATAAAGTTAATTACTGTAAGCTTAAAAATATAATTGACACCCACTTTTGATAAAATCTTTGATCTATGTCCGTGAGTAACCTCAAACGTGCGTATGTATGGGCGTGGTGAAAAAATGCGGAACTACCTGCTATTACTGGCTGTAGTTTTAAGCCTCTGGCCAAAAAAGCCTCAGATGACGCAAAATGACGATTTTTGCGTCATCGGAGGCTTTTTTACAGAATAAAAATGCATAAATCTCTCATCTCGGGCTGATATGAAGGGGGAAAGCACGGTAATTCGAAAATACTAGTGGTATTCTACTAATACAAAGCTTAATGCTAAATCCTGAAGTAACCCTTTAAATATAAATTGCTTGGAAATTATGGCTGTAATGAGTTTCCTTGAAGCATTTTCTCCCAGACCTCAGAGACCATCATGTTATAGTCCGAACTGACAATATGTCGGTGGTCTCATACATAAACTATCACTGGGGTCTGAGGTTGTGCCCTCTTTGCAAACTGGCACATCAGATCCTCTTGTGGTCCCAGGGAAACTCCCTCCATGAGGAAACTATATTCTCTGAAGTGGAAAGTTTTTACTTCATGGTGTAGACAACACCAATTAGTCCCAGTTAACTGCCCAGTGGCTTCAGTGCTGGAGTTCCTACAATATACATTTTCTGATGGTTCTTCCCCTTCTACAATAAAGGCTGACTTATACTTCTGTGTTATAAAGTTGAAAATGCTCGCTCCTCTCCTATTGCGCCGCACCAGTTTTCTGATCTGAGGGAGGGGTTCTAGCAGACCAATCACAGCGCTTGCAGTCCGTGTAGAATTGACGTGTTGTTCCATTTTTGATGAGGTGCACGTCAAGCTACGTTGTATGCTACGTGTGGTACAAACAGCCTACGCCGTAGCTACGCCGTACACTCGATGCAGAAGTATAAATCAGCCTTAAGAGTGTATGTGGCAGCTCTGGCTGCTTTTCGTCCACTGCTGGATGGTAACTCTCTGGGGAGACATCATCTTATCACTCGTTTCCTTCGTGGCACTTTAAGAATGAGGCCTCCGGCTCAGGTTAGAAAACCTGCTTGGGATCTAATGGTAGTATTAGAAGGGTTATCCTCTACACGATTTGAGCCCTTGGACTCTGCATCGGACAAGTGCTTAGCCTTAAAAATGGCATTTTTGCTGGCAATGACGTCCCTCAAGAAAGTCCCTCAGGTCTTGTCTGTTGCTTTTTCCTGTTTGAAATTTGCTCCAGGTGGAGTAAAGGCCATTCTTTACCCTAGGCCGGGGTATGTACCTAAAGTACCCACTAATGTGGCCTGGCCGGTAGTCCTTCAGGCTATTCATCCTCCTCATGTGTTGGCCGATCAAAAGAAGCTAAGGCTACTTTGCCCAGTTAGGGCCCTTGAGACTTATTTCAGGAAGACGTCTCGGTGGAGAAAATCTGACCAGCTATTGGTATGCTTCGGGCCCCCTAAGAAGGGTTGCCCGGCTACTAAACAAACTGTTAGTAGATGGATTGTCGAGGCAATTTCCATGTCTTATGAGGTGAATGGGCTGCCTTCACTGCTATCAGTCAGAGCTCACTCCACTCGAAATATGGCATCTTCGAAAGCGCTACAGTCGGGGGCTTCCCTTCATGACATATGCAATTCTGCGGGGTGGTCTTCCCCACATACTTTTATCAGGTTTTAAAGCCTGGACCTCCCAGACACTCCTGGGGCCCAAGCTATGTCCTGAGTTGTGCCTTATTTCACAGTGGGACAGGCATACCATCAGCATGGCGAAGTGGGCATTTCGTTCCCCAAATAGTCATCACTGATGCAGCATGAGTTCTCTCGAAAGGGAACGTCTCAGGTTACCCATGTAACCATGGTTCCCTGAGAATGGAACGAGATGCTGCATCCCTTTGTCATACTTCCTACATGCCTGGGAGCAGCTTGCTTCAGTCGATCAGAAGGCTACTTTATAGCTTCCGTTTTTTGCCGGCACACATCACGGGATGACGTTGCACCAATCAAGATTGGACTAAGTTGCACATGACTTCAGACACAGTCACGCTGAAGGTGTTCCCCAGAGTGTCATCACTGACACAGCGTCTCTTTCCCTTCTCAGGGAACCATGGTGACATTGGTAGCCTGAGATGTTTTCTTGTAAAATGACACCAATAATCTATATTTACAACTTCAAACTTAAAAAAAAATAAATAAAATAAAAATAAATAAAGTGTAGTACACAATCAATTATAGGCCTATACACTTGTGAAAAAAGAAGTGCACTTTAGCATATTTTTAAAAAGGCTATTTATTTTTGAAATAATATACTTAAAATTAATACTTCAGTACGTTCTGAATATAATGTTTTCAGACTTTTAATTGCATGTTATTTACGATAAAATGAAAATGTATTATAGTTTAAATTGTATTAAATGCTAGTTGAACTTAAGAGTGCTTTTCTGACTGACTTAAGTACAAAGTTTCTATATAATATATTACTTATATTGTCTTTGTAATATGGTTGAAAGTATACTGTTGAATATACTGACAAGCATTCTTAGTAAACTAAGACTTCAATGGCATTCCTATCAAACGTTTATGTATTTGTAATTACACATTTGCACTGATGAAGTTGCAATTTAGTACATTTAAAATATATAAAGTTTAAATGTAACATTGGATAACTCACTGCAAATTTATAATCAAGTACTTTATATGTGCTTTGTATTTTAGTCAACACATAAAAAATAAGTGTAATTTGAAAGTATGACAATAAAAAAACAACAACAATGTTTTAAAATGTATTTTAAAGTAAAACTACAAGTGCACATTCAATACAATTAAGCGCACTTTTTTTTCACAAGGGTATGAGTGTCTAATCTGTGCTGAGTCATGTTTAGGGAGCAGATCTATGGTTAAAGCTAATTGAAGACTGCTAAAGCTTCTGAAGTTGACCCAGTAGGCCACTGGTGTAGCATAGCTATAGACGCCTCTCAGCGTCTCTGAGGTGTGTGCGCCGTCTGTGCTGGTTCGTGCCAGAGTAAATGTGTCAAGCGTAAACAAAGCTTTAATCCATTTCTTAAACTCCATCTTTGTAGAACAGTCTATTTATTTGTCTTTGTCTCCATTCTAGGTTGTATTTCATGTTTCTGCATTTGTGTTTGTAATTATGTGTTCATCAGAAATGGTTCGCATCAATTCATAAAGCAGTTTAGCTCTTGGCGCCCTAAAGCAGCTCTGGCATGACGCAGCAATTGCGGTGTTTCAAACTTGTTTTCCCCTCTCTCTACCAGTAAATGTTTACATTTGCTTCAGGTTCTTTTAAACATGTCTCTGTGCTTGACTGGCACAGATAACATTGAGGTAGATGGACTATTTGCGGTCCAAAAGCATGGGGAATGTTGTTAATAAGGCTAGAAAGCCTCAATGTCTTCTTCATCCCTTGTAAAAAAAAAAATAAAAAAATAAAAAAAGTACACTTTTGCGTACCTTTTAAAAAGAGTACTTACTATGCAAATAATATACTTTAAAGTTAAAATATAGTTTCTAGACACTTAATTGCATGTTATTTATAATTAAATGAAAATGTATTATAGTTTACATTTATATTAAATGTAATTAGCTGAACTTTAGAGTGCATTTTGACCGACTTAATGGGATAGTTCAGCCAAAAATGAAAATGCTGTCATCATTTACTCACTCTCAAGTTGTTCCAAACCTGTATAAGTTTCTTTCTTTTGCTGAACACAAAAACAGTTGTGGGGCACCATTGAGTTCCATAGTATGAAGAGTACCATATATATATATATATATATATATATATATATATATATATATATATATATATATATATATATATATATATATGTATATATATATATATATATATAGCCTATACTTTTAAGATTTAAAGCACACTAGATGTGCACATTCTTCAATACAATTAAGTGCACTTCTTTTTCAGGAATATGCTTGAAGAGCATTTTATTGTATCCCGAAACAGCAGTTCATTCTCATTTCTCCCTGATTAAGCATGGATATGCTTCAGGTTGAAACAGAATTCATTGGAGAGCAATGGAAAGACCTTAATTCTGGTAATTGAATCCCAACAGGGCCAGCTGACACAGGTTTCTCATTTGTTCCTTAAAGATTTCAGATCCATCGAGTTGGTGTGACTTGATGCAGCTGAATACACAAAGCAAAGTCAAAGTCTCTCTCATAAAACACAGCCATTAAAGATATCCCGAATTGCTGTCTGATTGCGTGGTTTCATGGTTATGTGAGCTGTGTCTGCAGGTCATGCTCAAGGCAGATGTGCAAATGGGTGATTGTTAGGAGGTAGGCAGCGGTAGGGCTTGAAAACCAAGAACAGATTATCAGAATGGAAGTAAATTTAGTAAATAATTTGAAAGTTTAGTGAATAAGTTGCAGTATACACTTTGCATATCAGCTGCTTATATGCAGTATGTGTGCAGGAAAGCGAACTTTCCAGTGAATTTACAACAGGTGTGCATGCATGTACAATGTGATGTTGATGAATCCAGATTATTATAAATAAGGTAGCATGTGCCTGCAGTTGGTGTAATTAGATACACGCCCCCACACCATCTCCATATCCATACAGGTCTTTAAAGGTGCCCTAGAATTAAAAATTGAATTTACCTTGGCATAGTTAAATAACAAGAGTTCAGTACATGGAAATGACATACAGTGAGTCTCAAACACCATTGTTTCCTCCTTCTTATATAAATCTCATTTGTTTAAAAGACCTCCGAAGAACAGGCGAATCTCAACATAACACCGACTGTTACGTAACAGTCAGGATCATTAATATGTACGCCCCCAATATTTGCATATGCCAGCTCATGTTCAAGCACACTACAGCTCATGTATTTTCATTTTTTAAACACTTGCAGTCCGTATAATTCATAAACGCAACTTCATTCTTTATAAATCTCTCCAACAGTGTGTAATGTTAGCTTTAGCCACAGAGCACCATCAAACTCATTCAGAATCAAATGTAAACATCCAAATAAATACCATACTTACGCGATTAGACATGCTGCATGACGAACACTTTGTAAAGATCCATTTTGAGGGTTATATTAGCTGTGTGAACTTTGTTTATGCTGTTTAAGGCAAGCGTGAGCTCCGGGGGCGGGGAGCACGAGAATTTAAAGGGGCCGCAGCCTGAATCGGCGCATATTTAACTCCCTCGGGTCGGCGGTCACGCCGGCGTGATCACCGCGTTTTTTTTCTTACCAGTGTGAAAGAGACTCAAAATACTCTGTCAATGTTGCACATACAATTAAGAGCTATACACCATTTTAATCTGTGGAATATCATCTTTTATTTGTGTACACTCAGAGTAAAAACAAAATGTTGTGCTTTTTGTAAAATAAAGAAAACTAACATGATGCGTGATCTCTCGTCTCCCTCTGAACAAAGTCCAATCTGATAATTCTCAAAAAATGAACTGTAACTTAGTGAATACTAATGACAAAAAAATTAGACTTGTGTCTAAAGAAACTTTGAAATGTCAGGTTTTAAAACATGTAAGTCAAATCGAAAACAAAAATTCTGTGTTTATGTAATCTGTATGAAAAGAGAGCCATGTCAGAAATCCGTGATTCAGCTCATTATCCGCTAATGTGGCCACGCCCACGGAGCGAGCGCTATTCAGAGGCAAATTCAGAGGCAATGCATGCATTCATCGTCTCAATCGTATATTTATTGTCTTGAAAAGTGTTTATCTAGATGTTAAAGCCATGGTTAGCGACCTCTAGAAGACATGCCATTATTTCCTGGTTCCTGTTCTTCTTTATATGAATTTGTGGACTAAAGGTGTACAGAGCGCCTTCCAGCTGCAAGTATGAATTGAAAACAGTATCCAGCGCTCATAGTGATGACAATAATAAATATTACTCCTTTGTATAATAAATTGACATAGACATATGAGAATCCATCAATATTTCTCCAAATGTGCATGCTTTTAAGCTAAAAGCCTATATGAAATGCCTTAGAGGTAACATAACTGTTCAGACACTTTGCATCACAGAAATACATTATATTTTAAAGAATATAATAGAATACCATTATTTTAAATTGTAATAATATTTCACAGTATTGCTGTTTTTTCTGTATGTTTGATTTACACCATGGTGAGATTTGAGACATGATCAACAGAGGGTTTTTTCACAGCCTACCTGACTGAAAGAGCTCATTATTTATGCAGCTCATTAGAGCTCTTTATGTGATTCTTTTGTCTTCTCAGGTGAGAATCACCCATTATTCATGATGATTCACGCCTCCATGCATACTGTGTTTCTTGACCAAAGATGTTTTAGAAAATTTTAATTTTGAAGCAAAAACTCTAGTCTACAACCTCCAATACCCAAAAGTCTTGTGAACAAAGATTTAATATATATTTTTTGGCTTTATTTCAGTGACTTAAGTTTTTTGTTTTTTCAATAACCACGCATAAACGTTATTCCTTCAAAAATACAAACATGTACATACATGTTTCTCACATATTATTGTAGCCTAGTTTGTGCTGAATACAGTGTAATGACACTTTTTCCATTAATATATTTATGAACAACTGAAAAAAGCACAAATGTCAGGGCATGTCAAAAGTTCTCCAGGGCCCCAAAAATCCACAGACCCCTGAGGGTTAATGATGCCCCAAAATAGGCAGTTAAAACAAATTTTGAGCTGAAACTTCACAGACACATTCAGGGGACACCTTAGACTTATATTACATCTTTTAAAAAGACGGTCTATGGCACCTTTAACTCATTTGGTAGCGATCAGTGCACTTTCAGAAACTGCCCACCTTCCCCAGCTCCACCTGTATAGATCTCCTACAGGGGTTAATTCATGTATGTTACATGTGCAGCAGCATGTCTTACATACTCACAACAGCAATCTGTGAATATATTGACAGTAGCAAGTCTCAGCACTTGCTCAGTACTTAGTGCAGCAGCAGCAGCAAAAAAAAAAAAAAAAAAATATATATATATATATATATATATATATATATATATATAAACCAGTCAAAAGTTTGGAAACATTACTATTTTTAATGTTTTTGAACGAAGTCTCTTAATAAATACAGAAAAAACAATAATATTGTGAAATATTATTACAATTTAAAATTATGGTTTTCTAATTTAATATACTTTAAAATAAAATTTATTTCCGTGATGCAAAGCTGAATTTTCAGCATCATTACTCCAGTCTTCAGTGTCACATGATCCTTCAGCAATCATTCTAATATGCTGATTTGATACTCAGTTATCAATGTTGAAAACAGTTGTGTTGTTTAATATTTTTTTGGAACCCGTGATACTTTTTTCAGGATTCATTGATGAATAAAATGTTAAAAAGAACAGCATTTATTAAAAATATAAATCTTTTCTAACAATAAATGCAGCCTTTATGAGCATAAGAGACTTCGTTCAAAAACATTAAAAATAGTAATGTTTCCAAACTTTTGACTGGTAGTGTAATATATATATATATATATATTACACTAGATTCTAGATATATATATTACACTTAGATTCTATATATATATTATACTACCAGTCAAAAGTTTGGAAACATTACTATTTTTAATGTTCTAAATGATCTATGGATAAATAACATTTGCAATAAGATGAGTAATGAAATGTACATTACAGTAACAAAATAATATAAAAAAATATATATACAAAAAATATTTTTAAATTGTACATTTAATCTTTAATGTGGAACATCATAAATGTATGCGATTTTCCTTATTGTGAATTATATTTCTACATTCTAATCCTTCAGAAGAGTCCAGAAGCAGGACAAAATGACCATAAATGGGGGGCCCTGGAAACAGTACATTAGTGTGTCTAATGGGCCCTCTGATTGCTAATCAGAACCAGCTAGAGAAAATTGTAGGCTGGGAGACACAGACAGCAGCAAGACCGTCAGATTAATCAATCATTACATCACTGGCATAATCTTCTGAAAGGAAATGTGTACAAGAATAACATGTAGAGATGTATAGGCACTTGGGGAAGGAAAAAAAAAAAAAAAAGGTACAACATTTTAGTCTTGAATAACAATTCATTGATGTATGCTTTGGAAAATAACATCTATGCCTTTTTTCAGCATGCTAACAGCTCTCTCAAATGCTTAAAAAGCAAAGTGTGCAATCATTAGAATTGGGACAATTACAGTTAAGGCCAGTAAGTACAGTTTTTTCTTTTTTTTAAGGCAGTTTAAATTCATTAAAGAAAAACATCTTGCAGAAAACTCTCGTCACAGTTTGGAGTGGGACTCAATTTCTATAGATTTATACAATTCTTATTCAAAATATATTGTCTGGTTTTCATTGTGTAAATTATATTTTAACAGTAACATGTTGCAGCAAAATGATGAACAATAATGTGATGTTTTCCCTATTCTTTTTTTTTTTTTTTTTTTTGTTTTTGTTTAATCATGAGTTAAATTTTTTCATTTTTATTTTTTTATTTTTATAAAACAGTTAGTTCCTGTCCTTGATTCTGATTGGTCAATAGCTGTGTTTTATTCACAATAAAACACAGCTATGACTGCTTCACCCAACAGATTTGTGTATCACTACACAACACCCTTAGCAACCACTCTTAGCAACGTAAACTGTATGTTTGATATTGTTCATTGAAGCTTCCTGTATTATATAAAAGATTGAGTGAGCGAGTTTATTACCTGCATTCAGATTTAGCATTTTCCTTCAGGTCAGTCCTATGTTCATAATAAAATATCAGTTTAAATGTCTGATGTATTATCTTGTCCTTTTAACAGTTAAGGGGTTTTCCCGTGACTGACAGCGCTAGTCAAAGCATTTGTCAGTTGCTTCTTGTTCCATGTTCACAACAATTCAGTCTTTTCAATGTAAAAGTCTTCGCTACAGACTGACACACTCATAAAGACAGTCTTTGCCGCCATCTAATGGTGCAATAATGTAACTTCTGTTGCTGTTCACGGTCAAGGACTAATTTTTCCGGCGGAAAAAAGAATTCTAAAGAATTGGTGCAAACTGCTGTCCCACAACCAAACAAATACATTTAAAAAATGTAAGTACTCAAATTTTAGATGTTTACTAAGATCCTTCTATTATCTATTGAATCCAACAATAATATTTAAAAAATCAGTAAGCTTAATATATATAAAATTATATATATAAGTGACGTTAAAAAATATTTATTTTATTTTATATTTTATTTTTAAATCATGAAACTTTATGTAATAAATAAATAAATAAATAAATAAATAAATAAATAATGGGTCCCACATTTCCATGTCACTACCAAAACAATGTATGTTTTAGCCCATTGGCTGAAACTGATTTTAACCACACCCCTACATTTCTACATTTTTGATCAGGACATATTTCTGTGTCCCTCCCTCTCATAGCCTCTCTTTCATAGTAGATAGGTGCCATAATTTTGAGTTAAATGTGTTCCAAAGTCTGAAAATCTGTGTGTAACTTTAAGGAATGTCACTACCAAACATCTTCTTTCTGCAATTAAGCAAACTTTTTTGGGTGTTATTCCATAAAATTTAGTTTTTATATGTGTACAACTGTTTAGAACTGTGCTAACTAACCATGTGCTGATTATCATCTTTGAGCTAGGCTCAAAAGTATCTAAAATTGTCACTACCGAAACAGTCACTACCAAACAGTTTTTTGTTTGTTTGTTTGTTTTTTCAATGTACAACTGTTCAGAATTGTGCCAGCTAACCATGTGCTGATTATCATCTTTGAGCTAGGCTCAAAAGTATCTAAAATTGTTGACTGTTTCAGTAGTGATGTCATTGTTTTGGTAGTGACAAAAGGGAACACATAATCCTTTATTTGGGGGAAATAAACAAAGTACAGTTATGAAAATCATTAGAATCTTGGTATGTTTATTATGCACAGTCACGGCGCTACTAAAACTACCGAAAATGTGCAGTCACGGCTGAAACATGGGATGTTTTGTCAAAAATAAAGTACATTGAATTATCAACTATGTTATTATAGTGTTTGGTTCATTGTATATTCAAACTAATAAATCCTTAACTTTGAAATCAGCATGATAAACTTCAAAATACAACAAATAAATAAATTACACTTGAAATATAGATAAAATTGTAACTTATTGTTTTACCTGTGAAAACTTTTTTCTTTTGAAAAAAATAGCAAAAAATATATATTTACAACGTAGATGTAAACAAAATCTTAACAGGTAAATGTAACCTTTCTTATTAAATTATTTATCATTTTGTTTCGGTAGTGGCAAATTTGGGGAGAGGAAAAATATTCAAAAACTTTCAGAAAATACAATATGAGAATTAACTGCACAATTACTAGAAATGTGTACCTTGGATATTATACAATTTGCATACACATATTTGTAGAAAAAGACATTTTATTTTTAAGATGTTTCCAACTCTGACTTTGAACCAATTCTGCAGAATGGCCCTTATATGTATTATTATTTTATTATTAAATATTTTAGTTTTCTGTAATACAATTAAAATACATAATATAAAGGAGAAAAAACAGTATAAGAATTACAATATATCTATCTTTAATACTGTTTTTGTATTACAGTAATGATAATTTTGGTGAAAATGTGTTTAACCCTTAAACGCACACCTCAGGTCTTTATCAACATGAGACGTCATTCACGGTACCCTCACCCTCATCCATTTTTTAAAGTTAGACATCAACCTTCTTTGTATTCCTCAATGTATTCATTATAAACAATACAAGAAGAAAAAAAATATGACAGAATGTCTGTTTTCTAATTATTTTTTTGTTAAAAGTGTATGTAATTGTGTAAGTATATTTTTTCTGCGCAACAATAATTGAATCTCTGATGACTCACCAAGTACAGTTCACCTTTTTTCCTCAAGGTGGCAATGTCTGTTACACATTGGTGACGTGATGTTTTACTCATATTACTGCATTCATAAAACGAAAGAAACAGCTAAATCAGCAAAACTCAAAATGACTCTAAATGATTTACTGCAGAGCAAGTTCTGTGTGCAATCAAATATTAGTGTCAGTGTCCCTTGATTGTGGATCTGGCGAAGAAGCTGTCAGCGATCAAAATATTGATTTTGAAGATGTTGAAAACAATAGTTTGGAGAATATGTGTAATGTATTGATTCACTGGAGGCAAGTTGCAGTGAGAACCCAAGTGCAGTTTATTAAACATAATATGTGATTAATCCAAGAACCAAACACAAAATAAACAAAAGACTAGGCCAAGCTAAACATGACATGACTTGACGCATGAACCAATCATGAACAAACAACTCACCAACATGGGTTACATGAACAAAGCTAGACAAGAGAACAATGAAACAAGAGGCATATATATACAAAGAGACTAATGACTAATAAGGAACACCTGTGAACAATCAAGACAATGACCCAATCACAAAACAGAACCAACAATCCACATGACTAAATCAACAAATGACAACTTGACATGGCTCCCGACGCCCAACAAAACCAAAACTAGACATACAGTCCTGGAGTTTGGTGAAGCGGAGGCGGTCTTGGGGGAGGGATGGTGGGCCAGGCCCATGAAGGGGGGCAGGTCCTGGGAAATGAAGGAATGGTGGACCTGGGCCGTGGAGCAGAAGGTCCTGGTGCACTGGCCGTCCTGAGCTGTGGTGCAGAGGGTCCTGGTGCACTGGCAGACCTGGGCCGTGGAGCAGAGGGTCCTGGTGCACTGGCAGACCTGGGCCGTGGATCAGAGAGTCCTGGTGCAGTGGTGGACCTGGGCCATGGAGCACTGGAGGACCTGGGCCGTGGAGGCAGGCCTGGATTATGGAGCAGCGCATTTGATCACTGTCATAGCATTCATGACGTGACTTGACTCTGGCATGGCGGCCATGAGGTGGAGAGGCTCTGGTGCAGCAGCCATCTTGGCTGATGACTCAGGTGTGGAGGCCATCTTATCTGAAGACACTGGCTTAGCGGACATCTTGTCTGAAGACACTGGTGTGTTGGCCATCTTGGCTGCAGACTCTGGCTTGGCCTTGACATGAGGAAACTCTGGCTTGGCGGTCATTGGTATGGGGGCCACAACACTTATAAATGTAGGCTGAACAGCCCTGACGTGACTTGTCTGTGGCTTGGCAGGCATGATGTTAAGAAACTCGGGCATGACGTGAACAAATCCTGACATGACGACCGGGGTGTGGAGACTGTCTGGTGTGGTGGGTACTGAGGGATTGTGGAGCACCTCGTCTGCAATACCCACAGTAAAAGGTGAACTGGCCAGCAAAAGTGTATGGTCCATATATTTATCAAAATCCAGCTAATAGAACCTCTAAGCATCCTAGAGGAGGCTGGTTCATTTAGACCAGCGTGGAAAATGTCTTTGAGGGCAATGTCATTAAAGCCCACCTAGTTTGAAAATCCACAGAACTCCTCGATATAGTCTTCAATGGGACGGTTGCCTTGACAAAGGCGCAAAAAGCGAACTGCTGGGTCCTTTGTTTTAGGTCTAGCTTTGTTTGTGTAACCTGCTGTTTGGTGAGTGTTAGTTTGTCATGTCAAGTCAAGTCAAGTCAAGTCAAGTCAAGTCAAGTCAAGTCAAGTCAAGTCAAGTCAAGTCATGCTTAGTCAAGTCTTTGTTTATTTTGTACACCTTTATGTTAAATAAACTGGACTTGGGCTCTTCAAGCTTGCCTCCAGTGGAATATGTTACAGTGTGGTTGATTGTCATGTAATTATTGTTACAATGGAAATAAAACTTAATGATCTTAAAACAGGCTTTATTTTCCTTACACAAATTATAATTATTTATTACTTTATTTCTTACCCAAACATTTTACATGAGATTCAACAATGCATTTTTTATGCCAAGAGTATACCATTCAACAACATCTGCCATTTGGAAAGGTAATGTTCCCAGAATGCAATTCACACAGAAAGACTACATTTTCTTGGAAGATGTTCACATAGTCTACAGAGTCTACAGGGGCTAATGTTTGCGATGATAGGCATGACGATGAACATGTGTTTGGCTAAAGTTCATGTTTGTGGAGCTACATTCCGAGTCATTGGAAGAAGAAAGAATGGTTACCATTGCAGTCTAATCATCTGAAACACTTGTACCAATGTCTGTCGTCTAACAGTTTTGCAGACAAGGAGTGTGGTTAAACTAGTGCCATATTATGATGAATGGATATATCAATAAGCATCTGTGGAAAAAAAAAAAAAAAAATCATATGTGCTGCTGTGTCACACCGTTGTCCTTTTGGAAACATCTTGTCTGCTGAATAAACTGTCTAGCAATGCATGTGGGCAACAAAGATTGAAACATCAGAATGCTTGACTTTGCTGTGTCTTGAGAAACTGGATATGTCCCAAGCTGCAAATGCAATAAGTTGCTTGCTGAAACAGGGCTTACGTTCATGAATGACTCACACATGGAACAATGTGCCAATCTCCAGCATAGACGTTTAAAGACTCCATGAAATCCAAAATGAGAGTTTTGTGGCTTTTAGTGCGGCTTTTAGTGCATGTCTGTAAGCTTTGAGGTCATCTTTATGCTAGTGTAGGCCTATTCCAAAAAGAGAACAAATTTAACTTTTGGCAGATATTTCATTTTTTTTAAAGCTAACTTAAACAACATAAAACCAACCAAATGAAGTTGAAATTTCAATATGTTTAATTGTTTGCATTTCTGAAACAAGATGTTAAACACCAAAGTTGTAACCTTCCCATAAACAGACTAAACAGAGAGTTTTTTGAGTAAATATAAATAAAAACTAAATAAGAATGAATAAATGTCACTGAAACTAATAAACATTTTATTCAAAAGGTTCTTGACATGGTAGTTTTTCTGCAATGTCAACTATGTTAGGTCATTAGGGACTACAGCTGGAAAGATCTAAATGATTAAATATCATCTGGTTCGTATCAGAGAAGGATTTGGTGTACTTGTACACTGTTCCTATCAAATAAACTCAAAAATAAAGATAAACTAAACCATTTGCGTAATATTACATTGAAACGACATTAGTCTATACTTCAGATTTAACTTAAATTCAGTGCCTTATGGTGGGGTCATTTAAAACGCTGGCTTAGTTTACCCCACAGAATTTGGCTCACTTTGCCCCATAGCTGCCATTTTAGGAAAAGCTAGCTAGCTTACCAATTCAGGATAATATTTAGCTAAATGACTTGCATTATTTTTTAGACCTGGACAAATTTGCTTTGATGAAAAAGCCATTACATCCCATGTGTTTCTCCTGTTCACAGTCTTTCAGAAATTATGGGTGGTTCCAAAATATATGGTCACATGACAATAAAAGTGTACTGTTGCAAGATACAGGGGGTGGGTCAACTTACCCACTAGCTCATCTTACCCCACTCTCCCCTACATGGGTTTTTATGCTATATCACTGTGCGTTTTCGCATAGTCTGCTCTATCGAATCCTATGTCACATCAACAGTCCTGTTTCAATACTTAGAGTTAATTACTAAGCATATTAGCAGCTAGTGAATATGCAATGTTGTATAAGGATACAGAGACAAGCTTGCTGAACCTTAAGTGGAAACATGCTTCGCTTTTGTATTTGCATATCTAACAGAGCTACAGCAAGTATTTTTGTACAGCAGTAGCAGCAGCATGGATAAATTCATAGAGCAATTTAGCGAATATCAACAACAATATAACACAGCAGACGTTGTGGTTAAGACACTGTGTAGGCCTACCTGTTGCTACTTTGTGTGAGATGAGTTTTGTGTTGGCTAATGAGTTGATCATGCAATGTGAATATCATGAATTAAAACGCAAACAATGTTTTCACCTTATTTACATACTAAGTACGCGAGCAGCTGTATTCAGAATTATATTGGGCACATGCTATTTCATAACTACAGGACGAACAGCAATTTATGCCAACGTCGGTTATGTTATCGTCATCTTATTAATAGATTTCACGTAGAATTATATTTATAATTTCAACTTACCTAGAGTGTGCCAAGGCAGTTCCCTTTCAGTCGGTCACGTTCGACGTACGTCAGTAATGACCGGCAAATTGGGATATCGCCAGAGAGCCCTATCAGCTTCGAGTGAAACTAAAACAATTGGCATGCGATATTTGCATAACGCGCACCGCCACCGCAAGGCGGGTATAAATATGGAAAAATATGGTCTTTCAATTCGGTCCGCTGCTGCCTCCATCCCGCCGCTGGCTGCACAACCTCAGTCTGCTCATCGCTGAGGGCGCCCGCCTGCATCGTCCTCCGCCCCTGCAAAGTCTGCAAAGCAGCAGCCTCCACCCGCCAGACAGCAGGGAGCTGGACACGGCGCCCAGCCCACTCAGATCCCAGCCAAGCCAGGTGGCAAGAGAACGAGGAAGCGGTCCTGAGACGGACGACCTGGAGGAGAGAATGTTAGCTCTTCGGGAGATGATGCCCGCATCTCTCCCTCCCCCGGAGGAGGACCGGGGGGAATTTGTGTGTCATATTGTCCCACCGCTGGCTCTCCGGAGTCCAGCGGTACCCACCTTTTCACAAAGAGAGCTGTTTCCCAATCCTCCAGGTCCCAAGAGGGCGCGGCTGGCAGTATGCAGTGCTCCGCCTCGCCACTGTCAGCCCCCTCTCACCTCGACAGCAGGTTCCAGTGTGTTTGTCAAGGCCGCCTCCCTTGCGCCGTCTCCCATACACACTGCCACCTCGCAGAGTCCGACCCCACTTAAGGCCGCTATGCCGCCTGAGTCGGGTCCCAGCACTCTGCCTCGCTGCCCCACACCGGGTATGTCTGTGGTGTCTTTGGTCCTGCTGGCTTGGAGTCTGGGAGCCTGGCTAGCGCTTCCCAGCCTGTCCTGCTGGCTCATTCATACCATCAGACTTGGCTATGCGATTCAGTTTGCCCAGCATCCCCCAGTGTTCACGGGTGTCCATTACACTCGTGTGTCCCTGGACAATGCACCTGTTCTCTGAGCGGAGACTGCTGTCCTCCTGGCGAAGGATACAATCGAGCCGGTCCCTCCAGCCAATATGAAGTCAGGGTTTTACAGCCCCTACTTGATAGAAGAAAGGCGGTGGATTACGGCCAATCCTGGATCTGCGTGTCCTGAATCGGCCCCTTCACAGGCTGCCATTCAAGATGCTTACGCAGAAACGCATTTTCGAATGCATCCGTCCCCAGGATTGGTTCACAGCGATTGACCTGAAGGACACGTACTTTCATGTCTTGATTCTGCCTCGACACAGGCCCTTCCTACGGTTTGTGTTTGAGGGTCGGGCATATCAGTACAAAGTCCTACCCATTGGGCTGGCCCTGTTGCTCCGCATCTTTACCAAGGTTGAGAAGGCGGCCATTGTTCCGCTCCAGGAACAGGGTGTTCGCATTCTCAACTACCTCGATGACTAGCTCAAGAGAGCAGTTGTGCGAACACAGGGACATGGTGTTAGCTCACCTCAGCCGGTTGGGTCTTTGGGTCAACTGGGACAAGAGCAAACTCACCCCCGGGCAGAGGATCTCTTATCTCGGTATGGAACTGGACTCTCAGAGGAGCGCGTCCAGTCAGTGTTGAACTGCCTGAGTTTGCTCAAGCGCATGACAGCGGCCCCACTGAAACTTTTTCAGAGGCTCATGGGGCATATGGCATTGCTTCATATGAGGCCGCTTCAGCACTGGCTTCACGGCCGGGTCCCGAGATGGGCGTGGCAACGTGGTACGTTCCGTGTCCCAGTGACACCGAACTGCCATTGTACCCTCACTCAGTAGTTGGACCCTTCATTCCTGCAGGCAGGAATTCCCCTCGAACAAGTGTCCAGGCATGCTGTGGTCACCACAGCTGTGGACGGGGCCTCAACTGCATTGGCATATCAATTGCCTCGAGTTGCTAGCAGTACCTCTTGCACTGGGCCGCTTTAAGGAGCTGTTGTCAGACTAGTACGTACTGGTCTGCTCGGACAGCACTGCGACCGTTGCGTACATCAACCATCAGGGTGGTCTGTGCTCCCATCACATGTCGCAACTCGCCTGCCATCTCTTGCTATGGAGTCAGAAGCATCTGAGGTCACTTCGTGCCATTCACGTCCCAGGCGTGCTCAACCATGCAGCCGATGAGCTCTCACGGCAGCCTCCACTTCCGGGCGAATGGAGACTCCATCCCCAGGCGGTCCAGCTGATCTGGCAGCATTTTGAGGCAACACAGATAGATCTGCTTGCCTCTCCAGACACAGCCCATTCCTAGTTGTTTTATTCCCTGACCGAGGGCACTCTCGGCACGGATGCTCTGGCACACAGCTGGCCCCAGGGCCTACGCAAATATGCGTTTCCCCCAGTGAGCCTTCTCGCATAGCACCTGTGCAAAGTCAGGGAGTATTAAGAGCAGGTCTTGCTAGTGGCTCCGTATTGGCCCACTCGGACGTGGTTTTCGGAACTGCTCCTCGTGACAGCACCTCCTTGGCCCATTCCTCTGCAGAAGGACCTTCTGACCCAGAGACGGGTACCCTCTGGCACCCGCATCCAGACCTCTGGAAACTCCATGTCTGGTCCCTGGATGAGATGCGGAGGTTCTAGGTGATCTACCCCAGTCAGACACCATCACTTCCGTTAGAGCTCCTTCTACGAGGAACCTCTATGCGTTGAAGTGGAACCTGTTTGTCGAATGGTGTTCCTCTCACTGAGAGGACCCCCGATCATGTTTGGTCAGGTCAGTGCCTTCCTTTTTGCAAGAGAGCTTGGAGCAAAGGCTGTCTCCCTCCACCCTCAAGGTGTATGTTGCCGCTATTGCCGCACATCACGATGCAGTTGATGGTAAGTCTCTGGGGAAGCACCTGACCTGATCGTCAGGTTCCTGAGGGGGCGAGGAGACTGAATCCACCTCGCCCTTCCTCTATACCCTCTTGGGATCTCTCCTTTACATCTCTCCAGGGTCATCCCTTTGAGCCTTTGCAGTCAGTGGAGTTAAAAGTACTGTCCCTTAAGACCATCCTCCTGGTTGCATTGGCCTCGGTTAAGAGGGTAGGGGACCTGCACAAATTTTCGGTCGACGAATCGTGCCTGGAATTCGGGCCCGGTGACTCTCACGTTATCCTGAGACCCCGGCCTGGATATGTGCCCAAGGTTCCTACCACTCCCTTCAGAGATCAGGTAGTGAACCTGCAAGCGCTGCCTTCGAAGGAGGCAGACCCAGCTCTGGCTTTACTCTGTCCCGTCCGCGCTCTGCATTTGTACGTAGATAGAACGCAAAGCTTTAGGACCTCAGATCAGCTCTTTGTCTGTTACAGAGGCCAGCAGTAGGGAAAGGCTGTCTCCAAGCAGAGGATGGCCCACTCGGTAGTGGACGCCATCGCCTTGGCTTATCAGTCCCCAGGTGTGCCTTGCCCGCTCGGGTTAAGAGCTCACTCAACTAGAGAAGTTGCCTTTTCCTGGGCGCTGGCGCACGGTGCCTCGCTGACAGATATCTGTAGAGCTGCGGGCTGGGCGACACCCAACACGTTCGCTAGATACTATAGCCTTTGTGTGGAACCAGTATCTTCCCGTGTGCTCGCTTCCAGTAGCCGGTAAACGTGAAGAACCCGTTCTAGTGTCAGCTTGCTATACCATTCCCGCCCCCTTGGCCGGATACGTACATCTGTTTGTTGATCCTGAGAGGTGGCCATGTTTACTATCTGTCAGAAGTCACTCTCTCTGCTTAAAACGCCAAGGGATTTGTTTAACAACAGGAGGAGGTATAAATAGGAAACTCACTGCAGTGTGAGCAGCTCATTGATGTATCGGCACTTTCTGAGTGTGCTACTGAGATGAGTGAACGTTTTTTGTGCGCTTTCGCGGCCATACGTTTTCATTAATAAGAGTTTATGCTATGAGGACAGACAGTCGGTTGCATGCTGTGGAATTTAGGAAGTGATATTATGGGATTCACTGTCAAATTGCATTCATTGACATAACCATTGCATGGGACAAAGATATAATATGCCATAGTAGTGCATTAGCATGCAACTCAGACAATAGATATATAGAAATATTGATTCAAAACATTTTGAGTTTCTATTCAAATATCATTCAATTGATGACTCATAAATCTAATGTTTCACAGTAAATTACTATTCTTATGGTGAAGACTTACACAGCATCTGTATTAAAGCACCCTGACTAAATTCTGGGAAATTTCCGGATTCTGGAACCAGGCTGGGCATTCATGTCTAAACTTAAACCTTTTCTTTTAATCTTCGAAACATCAGCCATGCCTTAGAAGGGTGTTTACAGTCTTGCATTTGATGTAGGAAGAAAATACAAGCATAGCTCAGCAGCGATACATATTAAGTTATACAGCAGCAAGCCATTTACATTAGATTACTGCGACTATGCATAGGGGCTCACCTTATTTGCTCAGCTTCTCAACAACACTTAAGTTTTCATTTACTTATGTGTGTTTCAGGCTGGGTCAGCTGAACACGTGTTAGAGTCATGCTCATTATTTTTCTGTTGTCCAAATGACAAGTACTCCACTTTTACATTAGGAGTATAGAGGGTTTGACAATGACGATTATCAAATGATGCTAAATCATTATACTATTTATTTGTTCAGGTGGTTGTGGGGATTTTTTTCTCATCTCTATTAGCCTGCAACATGTTACCATTTGTTAAAGCCACACATAATGCACATTCTAATTGGATATGTTTGAGCCTTTTTAGCTCAAGCACACATAGTCATAGGCCACTAGAGTTAAGCCATTCGGCGTGGTAGCCCAGGCACACATAGCCATATTGTTCATTAGAGCTAAGCCATTTGGCGTGGTAGCCCAGGCACACATAGCCATGTTGTTTAATAGAGCTAAGCCATTCGGCGTGGTAGCCCAGGCACACATAGTCTAATAGGCCACTAGAACCAAGCCTTACAGACCAAAATACTTAGTTTAGTGGCACGCATACACTGGTATGTAGGCACATATGTAGCTTACATCACATTGGTAAGTCACCAGGGGGGTACACTAGTTCACATAGAGCTACACTACGAGATGCTTCATGTGCCTTATATGCACTTCATGGCAGCCAACAGTCTAACGGCTAGATCTGCTTGGGGGGAATAATGCGTAGGCAGATCTAGTCCGACAAGACCAAACATATGCCTCATTTCTCATACTTAAAACTAGTGGGCCAGGCACACATAGCTAGTATACACATGGTTCCTATGGCTCTTCGGAGCAGCAGCAGTACATATGTTTTGGCTGTAAGATCTGCTGGGGGGTGAGGGCTGAATCGTCATCTTGCTTTCTGCGTGATGGGGGATTTTCTGATATACAGGACCCTTGGCTTGTATTGTTCAAATATCAAGTCACCTGCTCTGTAAGGGGGTAATTCATGTATGTATGTCGTATATGTATTTGCAGTAGCAAGTCCCGTACTTGCTCTGCAGCAGCAGCAGCGTAGCAGATCTATTCCGCCAAGACCAAACATATCAACTTTGTCATATCCATTACCATGCCAAACACTCAGAGAGTTGTCATGACAGAAATATATATTAGTGCTGTTAAAATTAGTGTGTTAACACATGCAAATTTTTTTTCAGTTTATATTTTATAGTAAATACTTAACGCAATTACCCAGCATCTGTTTTTTTTTTTTCTGTAATAATTTGGCTAGTGTTACATTATATGATCACGCTCTTGTTCACGCAAATGCTTTTAAACCATTCAAGTGCCACAAGACACAGGAGAACACACTGTCTGTGAATGTTGTGTCAGTGTGACACACACACGACTCGTGTGCACAGAGAGATGTGCCAGTATCAAGTTCTCTTTCGCGCTTGAACAAACATTAACACAGAATTATGCAAAAATGCCCATTTTGTCGAGTATCCTCATAAGAGCAGTCTTAAAATGAGTTAAATAACATCCCTTAGGTGGTCTTCAGGGTCTTTTTGGACCCCAAATGACATTTGCTGGAATTAAAAAAAAAGGTTCTCTTTGTCCAAAAGGCATGAGACTTTGTACAGCTGTCAACAGTTTCTAGATCTACAAATAAAAAAATTAATTGGAATATCTGTTTTGGAAATCTGTTTTTATGTTAATGTGAAAAAGGTCACACTCGTGTCCTTCGCTTAGAAAACAGACAAAATTCATCCTCAAAATCAGTGGCACACTTTAAAACATCCACAATGCAAAATAATCATGCTCACACGCATGCTTGCGCGCACACACACACACACACACACACACACACACACTTTTATTTTTGCAAATTGTGAGGACATTCCATAGGCGTAATGGTTTTTATACTGTACAAACCATATTTTCTATCGCCCTACACCAACCCTACACCTAAACCTACCCATCAAAAACTGTGCACATTTTTACTTTCTCAAAAAAAAAAAAAAAAAACTCATTCTGTATGATTTATAAGCCTTTTGAAAAAATGGGGTCATGGGGTAATGTCCTCATAAGTCCCCCTCTCCTTGTAATACCTATGTCATACCCCTGTCATTATACAAATTTGTGTCCTGATATGTCACAAAAATGCACGCACGCACACACACACACACACACACACACAGAGAGAGAGAGAGAGAGATGTCTTTGAATCATTTTTATTCTTATAATTATGATTTCATAATATGTAGATATTTTAAAATGTATCATAAATATATCATAAAAACTACAAAAACTGCACAAATGTGGATTAAAAACATTAATAAACAGAGTAAAATTACACTTGTTTAAAAAAAAATAATAATAATTGTTTCAAAATTACATTTTGTTGCCTGGGGTCTCTGTAGACCACAAAATCCCTGCATGTACACCCCAAATGAAGTCCGCATAAGGGTTTTAAATGAACTTATGTGTGTCAGATCCGCATCATGTTCGGCAGCGGCAGGTCTTAAAGTCACAGCAGCCTAATAAACCAGTTGCTGTGATGTCTGCCATTAATTTTAATCAAAGAACAAAGGTAACAGAGAAAACTGTAGATTTAATAAGGATTAAACTATATTTATCTTTTAATTTATGCAGTGAAGTAAAGTAGTTTTTTTATAACTGTATTCAATTTCTGTATATTTCCTATCTGTTTCCTATCCTAGACAGGTAGGAAGGCCACAGGTAAATATGACATTTATTAAAATGTGTTTATTTGAAGATTGTTTTGAGTTAACTTAAATTAAATGTTGTTTTTTTAAAAAGCCCAATAAATGTATCAGTGATACTGGCCTTCATTCATAAAAAGATGCCATTAAACAAATATTTAAAATATACTGTCTTTAAGTTATTTCTACATTACTGTGAGATTATTATAACATAAAAATATGAAAAACTCCAATGTTTTTAATTGCAATTAATCACAAATAATTACAGAAAAAAAAAAAGTGTGATTAATTTGTTTTTTAATTAATCGCACATTTCCGATCTGGGGTCTGATCCTGGGGTGAATTTGCTGTGTCGTCCACTCCTGGGAAGATTAGAAACTGTTTTGAATGTTTACCACTTGTGAATAATCTTCCACACTGTAGAATGATGGACTTCAAATTGTTTGGAAATGGCCATTGTTACGGTACACAGGAGGCAGACACAGATGTAAACAGGTAACTTGCGTTTATTGACACCAGTAGAGCATAGAGCATGAAACAGGTAAGCAGAGTAGAGTCAATGGATGATTAGATGATAATGATGGAGATAGTTACTGTCCTTTTCCTTTCAGATATGTACACGCTGGAGCTTGGAGATCGCTGGAGGTGACTGGAGATGACTGGAGCACACCCACACAGAAGACGAGGCACACAGAGGGAAGGAGACATGCTGGAGACAGGTAGGTATGGAACGAGGAGTCCTTGAGGTAAGCATTCACAGAAGTATATGCGAACGAGACCGGACATGGAGTGCTGTGTGTGTGTGCTCTTTATGGTGCTGCTGATGAGTGTGGTGATGAGGTGCAGGTGGCTCCTGAGGGCCGAGGACCCCGACGCCGTGGTGGTCGTCCTCTTCCCCGCGGTGCCGGTCTATCAGGGTGGCTGTCGTGGAAAGTTTGGAGTAAGTTGGGATCAAGGATGTCGTTTCTTGGGACCCAGGAGCGTTCCTCGGGGCCGTATCCTTCCCAGTCGACTAAGTATTCCAGCTGACCACCACGACGCCGGGAGTCCAAGATCTCATGAACCTCGTATGCCACGCCGTCCTCCAGGATGAGTGGAAGGGGGGGTTCGGCGGGAGCCACGTCAGGTCCTGTGGAGAGAGCAGAAGGGTGGTAAGGTTTGAGGAGTGAGACGTGGAAAGTGAAGTGAATGCGGTACCCTTGTGGCAGCTGGAGTTGGTAAGTGACTGGGTTGACCTGCTTGATGATGGGAAATGGGCCAATGAACCTGGGACTCAGCTTTCTGCAGGGCAGATGCAGTCTGATGTCCCGGGTGGACAGCCAAACCTTCTGACCGGGCTGGAAGACAGGGGTGTTGGAACGTCGAAGGTCAGCTGTCATTCTGCGTCTGCGCAGGGCTCGTTGCAGCTGATGGTGCGCTGAGTCCCAGACCCTCTCGCTCTCTCGGAACCAGTAATCCACTGCCGGAACGTTAGAGGGTTCTTTCAGCAACGAGAGGGTTTCATTGACCCCCAGGTGACCAGTGCCTAGTGACGTGTGAGCTGAGTGGATGGTTGGAGTGCGTCGTGTCCGGGTGATGTAGAGCAAGCCAGGTGGACAGCCCGGCGGAGGGTTTGTGGAGACATTGGAGGAGGGAATGGTCTCCTCTGACCAAGTGATAGGGCTTACAATGAGTGAGCTCAGGATGATAGGCTCGGGTTCTTCTGTCTTTTCTTCTGGAGCATGGAGACGGGAGAGAGCGTTGGCTTTGATGTTCTTTGAGCCTGGACGATAGGAGATGGTGTAGTTGAATCGGGAGAAGAACATGGCCCAATGGGCTTGTCTTGGATTTAATCTTTTAGCAGAACGAAGATACTCCAGGTTTTTGTGGTCTGTTAGCACCAGGAACGCATGTTTGGCTCCCTCCAGGCAATGCCTCCACTCTTCCAAGGCAAGCTTTACAGCTAGGAGTTCCCTGTCACCGATGGAGTAGTTGACTTCCGCCGGGCTGAGCTTGCGGGAGAAGAAGACGCATGGATGGAGTCTACTTGGCGTCCCCTGCTGCTGCGACAACACCGCTCCCTGGTGGGTTGATGGAATGAACACTTTTCTGCTTTGAGGAATAGATGGAACTGGCGTAGATGGGTGAGGACCTCCGCAACGTGTCGGCGATGTTCGGCCTGGCTCCGGGAGTAGATGAGTATATCGTCGATGTAGACTAGGACGAAGCGGTTGAGAAACTCCTGGAGCACCTCGTGTATGAAGTCCTGGAATACAGAGGGGGCGTTGACCAGGCCATACGGCATGACAAGGTACTCATAGTGACCAGTAGGGATGATGAAGGCGGTCTTCCACTCGTCCCCCTCACGTATCCGGATGAGGTTGTATGCGCTGCGGAGGTCCAGCTTCGTGAACACAGTGGCACCACGGAGATGTTCCAGGGCCGCTGGGACGAGAGGAAGGGGATATCTGAATTTGACGGTGATTTTATTGAGAGAGCGATAGTCAATGCATGGCCGCAAGCCTCCGTCCTTTTTAGCCACAAAGAAGAAACTGGAAGCAGCAGGGGAAGTAGACGGCCTGATGTATCCTTGGGCTAGGGCCTTGATGTAATCCTCCATGGCCTTCTCCTCCGGGATGGACAGTAGGTAGATCTTACCCTTCGGCATTGGTTCACCCGGAAGCAGGTCGATGGCACAGTCCCATGGCCGATGTGGAGGCAGCTTGGAAGCCCTTTGTGGGCAGAAGACATCGCTGAAGGGGGCGTAACACTTGGGGATGTCGATGGAGCGTTGTTCAACTGGACTCTCGATGGATGTAGCACAGAGGGAGAGATCAGAAGATGGAGAAGGTGGCACAGGAAGTTCAGTTAGACAGCGAGAGAAACAGGTGTAGCGACCACTGTAAGGGAGATATCAGCGGCAGTAAGATTGACGACAGTGGTGACTGGTTTCATCTTTTGAGTAGAAGGAATGATGGTACTCACCATGGGTCGAGGATGTCGTGTGGGGCACGCTGCAATCGCATGCCCAGGAGCGCCACAGTATAAACACAAGTTCAGGGTCAGCCGACGGCGGCGCTCAGCAGGTGATAAACGTGAGTTCTCAACATCCATTGATTCGTTGGCTGGTTCTGGGGAGCTGACGGGTTCGGATCGGCAGAGGAGCATGTTGGGAAGTGACGGGTCCTGGTGCTCTTGGAGGCACACCTGCATGCGAGTGGCACAGCGGATGGAGAGCTGGATGAACTTCTCGAGGCCGATGGAGTCCTCGCATGCAGCGAGATGCAGCCGTACCCGAGGTTCCAATCCTTGACGATATGTGGTAATCAGAGCTTGTTCATTCCATCCGCTAACTGCAGCAAGCGTTCTGAATTGCAAAGCATAGTCGTAAATAGACATTGATCCTTGTTTTAAATTATAGAGTTTCTCACTAGCAGACGAATCCGTAATCGGTTTTCCGAACACCTCCCGGAAGTGGGAAATAAACGCCGGATAGGACTGTGTTACTGCACCACGTTGTGACCAGATGGAATCGGCCCACTTCAATGCTTTGCCGCTTAACTGAGAGATGATAAAGGCGATTTTGGATGTCTCGCTCGGGTACAGGTGCGGCTGCATCTCCAGGACCAGTTCGCATTGCAGCAGGAATCCGCTGCAATCCTCCGCCGATCCTGAGTAGGGCGCCGGTTTGGCCATGGGACTGGCGTACGGCGGCGGTGAAGAAGATCCTGTGGTGCTGGCTGTGGTGTTTGCTGGTGCAGGTAAGGGAGAAGTGACTGGAGATGGTGGCGGTGGATTGGCGGTGAGGGTTCGCCGAAGCGCATCCACCAGGGCCTGAAATGGATCCGGTTGGCTCATACTGGGTCTGCGGTGTTGGTCCGGTCTTCTGTTACGGTACACAGGAGGCAGACACAGATGTAAACAGGTAACTTGCGTTTATTGACACCAGTAGAGCATAGAGCATGAAACAGGTAAGCAGAGTAGAGTCAGTGGATGATTAGATGATAATGATGGAGATAGTTACTGTCCTTTTCCTTTCAGATATGTACACGCTGGAGCTTGGAGATCGCTGGAGGTGACTGGAGATGACTGGAGCACACCCACACAGAAGACGAGGCACACAGAGGGAAGGAGACACGCTGGAGACAGGTAGGTATGGAACGAGGAGTCCTTGAGGTAAGCATTCACAGAAGTATATGCGAACGAGACCGGACAGTGCTGTGTGTGTGTGCTCTTTATGGTGCTGCTGATGAGTGTGGTGATGAGGTGCAGGTGGCGGTGATCAGTACTCTGGGGATGGTGTGCGCTGGGATTGGTTGAGGTTGGAACCTGACGTGTCTGTGACAGCCATATTACCCTGCCCAGATTTATGGCAGCAACAATTGCTTCTTTAAGATCATTGCTAATGTCTTTCCTCCTTATAATTGTGTTAACACACACCTGAATGCTCCAGACCAGCAAACTGCCAGAACTTCAGCTTTTATAAAGGTGATCACACTTGCTGATGATCAATTAATCAAAGACATTTGATTAGCAGTCTGACTGCTACTTACCCTCTTAATTCCTATGGTTTCAGATGGTTTTTTATGCCCTGATACAGAAAACCATGGAATTCAATAGGGTGTCCTTTCTTTTCCACATGACTGTATATAATGAATTATTCATTTTTAAATATCGTCTAGGTTATTAATATAACCCCTGTGCCCTGAAGGAGGGAATGAAGACGTTACGTTGGACTGCTGTCATGGGGTCTCATTTGGGAGCCCAATCACCTCCAAGTGGTAACTAAACGAGCCAATGGACATTGGCCAGTGAGATTTGCATGCTGAGTCACACCCACCCGGACATACGGGTATAAATATGACCGGCATTACTCACTTCATTTATGTTTTGCTGAGGAGCCAAAACAGGATCCCGGCCATTCAGGGGTGTCCTTGCCTGCCATCGAGGTAAACAGGACGCCGCTGAACCTGGGGGACGCCTGGTGAACCGGCACCAAAGGGACTACAGATGTACCCGTGGGGGGCAGCGAGGAGTGATGGGGCCTAACCTGGGAGGCATGGCATCCTGAAGTAGAGGTAGTGAGTGTGGTGCACTTACCTGGCTCCGTGGTTCTCATGAGGGACTGGATAGGGAGGCATGAGGAAGCAGCACATCCTCGACACGCAAACTCTCCACCCGTGGTGAATGAAGGGGTGACTGAGAGTGAGGAAATGGAGTGTTGCTCACTGTCAGCACAGATCCAGTATGGCCCAGTATGAGGTTGAGGAAATGACTCTTTTAGTGAGAAAGTGGGTTCCCAAAGAAATAAAATGAGAGATGAAGTCAGGAAACGGCCACATCCAGAAACATACAGATGGAAAGACATCTTTAAAAAGACGCTGACCGGCCATGCTTGTTCTTTTAAGGAAACGGCTCTGAACGCCAAGGGGTGAAGCGCTGCACTCTCCGTGCACAGCAAGCTGGATTGTGCAACACCGCTGGATGTGCCATCACACCGGCAGAAAAATCCCACAATGAGCTGCAGAAGCAGTTCCTTTTTCAAAGAAAATTTCCTAATAACATTTAAAATTGCTTTTTTGTTCTTTTCAGCTGTCAAAAATGTAGTCTTTCTTGCAGGCCGATTGGAATGAGCGATCGCTGTACAACCGCT
This sequence comes from Megalobrama amblycephala, assembly GCF_018812025.1. Taxonomy (NCBI): domain Eukaryota; kingdom Metazoa; phylum Chordata; class Actinopteri; order Cypriniformes; family Xenocyprididae; genus Megalobrama; species Megalobrama amblycephala. Next base: position 28,357,541 of record NC_063045.1, read on the forward strand.
CGGCTCTGAAGCAAAATATGAATGAAATGAGTAATGCCGGTCATATTTATACCCGTATGCCCAGTTGGTTGTAACTCGGCATGAAAATCTCACTGGCCAATGTCCATTGGCTCGTTTACCACTTGGAGGTGATTGGGCTCCCAGACGAGACCCAATGACGTCAGTCCGACGTAACACTGAACGTGACTGACTGAATGAGGTACTTTCAAGTATTTTTTTTCTAACATGTAGACATGTATGTAAAGTGCATTGTATCCAATGATTCATTTACAGTAAATGTTAGTACAAAGTAGTTAAAGACACCTTAAAATAAAGTGGGACCAAACATTTTTATTTAAAAAGCACATTTATTTTTGTAGAAATGTGTTACATATAAACTGGAAATTCACAGTTGCTTGTTCTTTTTTTACATATTCTATTACAGTATGTTTTCCCCTAACACCACACATTCTTCCCATATCTTCCCATTGCTCTTCTACACCAAGCAACTGTGTTTTGTCAGTTTATATGTAAAACATTTCTACAAAAAACAAACAAACAAAAAAAAAACTGCTGTCGCTGTTTAGTGATTTAGACGTTCCTCCATGTTCAAAAATGATAGTGATTATGCTGGGTAAACTCCATGTGACCTATACTGTATGCTTCCAAACTTGATTGGTTGATTGGTAAGATTGTGATTCCTATTTTATTACAAAGGCAGGCCATTTGCCAATTCAGCAGACATTACAAATATTCAATGTCAAAGGTATTTATGGAATATACATGCATGTCTGACAGATTTTGATAACTGAATGTATCATTTTGCATGTGGAGGCTCACACAGTGAAAGGAACTTTAGAAGTTCTGAAGAGTTTGACAATTTCACTGAGAATCAACTCATCAGTTTTGATCAACAAGCCATATGCATTTAGATATTGTGCAAATTGTAGACAATTATATTTACTGTTTTGCACATATGTGGCGAAACATAATAAAACATTCAAATCTGTTGTGAACAAAACTAATTGTTCAGAGACCTGAACTTATTTTTTTTTGAGGGAAAAAAAAGAAAGAAGAAAAAAAAAAAAGAAAGAAGAATTGAGCCAAAGTGATTGAGGAAAAACTATTCTGAGAAGAAAAACTGCCTTAGGCTTAATTGTGAATTTGATAATGTCTTTATTTTGTTCTGTATATTTTTGTTCTGGGCAAATGAAACATCATCAATATTCCTTTATGCTTTTTGAACATCATAATTTTTGCATTGGTTTTGCATGAAAGAAACATATCATTATATAGAATTACTAGTTTCTTTTATCTTGATGTTGTATCCATGTATTTTCAACATAACTGGCCCCATGTTCTCACTCTGTGGAGGTGTTAATTAGTTCCTGTTCTGAGACACATAGTTGGGGTCAGTCCAGCGCAATTGTGGCTGTCACAGCTTTCCATTGCTAATTTCTTATTCAGTCTGTGGTTTTGTTCTATATATAATGACTTCTTCCATATACTCGGTTTGATCTTGCCTACTGATTTTTAACTAGAATATTAAAAGTTGTTAGCTGTTTTTTCTGCACATAACACACTATGTTTGACCTGTTATTCTAACATGCTCTGATAAAGGCAGGCGGTAAAGCCACATTCCATGTCGCCAGTCCAGTTGTACAAGCATTTAAATGCTTCTCCTGAGAAGGCATTGTGGTTTTTCCCCTGCAGAAAACTTTGAAGGGTTTCCAGAGTACCTGTATCACCTATTATTAAACTCCTATTTGATGTCTTGAGAGTTACATCACCAATTAAAGCTGCAAGCAGTGATGAAAGGGCTATTCAGCGAAAATATTTAACATTGCATTGCAAAGACCTTTCGATTAGACTGACAAAATATGATGTTTATCTGATAAAATCTCCAGGAGGAGTTTGTTAAAGTACAATGTCTGGAAATGGCAAAAACTGAAAAATTTTGCAGAGAAAATTAAAAATATCTCACTTCCTGTTGGGTTTTCAGATTTTGCTCCCAGGGACTTTTTTACAGGTGTTGGAATGTTACATGTGTCTACCTAATTTCATACGTGTATGTAAAACGTAACGCGAAGGGCGCTTAATTGAAATTTTGTAGGTGGCACTATCAAGCCATTTTGCCACATCCAATTCTGAAACCCATTATCAGATGTACATTTTCACCACTTCTGATGCGTTTCAAAATTTCATACGTTTTCGAGCGTGTTTAGGTCCTCATTCATTTCGGAGAAGAAGAATAATAGACCGAGCAATTACAATAGGGTCCTCACACCATCAATATGCTTAAGGAAACATTTTGTTACACACTTACCGTGTATTTCTCTTCTTTGGCTCATTTTATTTGTTTAACAAAGTCACCCTATATAGCATCCACATGAATGTGGTGCGACATGAATGTGTACTATATAATGTTTGAGCTATTCAAGCTTCTGCTTCCTTGATTAAATATGTAATTTATGAAATTAATTCTGGGTTAGTTGCACATTAAATTCTTGCTGAATAGGCTTATTATCACTGACTGCGACTCCCTGCTGTGATTATTGATCCATTTGAGTTGATGTTTTTCATTCACAAATCTATTTGAAGATGGCTGCATACTGTGCCTGGACCTTAATGAGGTTTTTTTTTTTTTTTTTTTTTTTTGCTGTTTTGAGGCTCATTAACACTCTGTTGGCATCAGGCAGACATGCTGGATATTGATCTAATTGTCCAAAAGTGTCGTTCTGGCCTCCGACTTTCCTTCCCAGTTCTTTCTAATGAGAACTCAGCGGTGCCAATTTCATTGACTCTCTCATGCTTCATATTCATAACGAGACTGTCACTAATTGGCAATTTTCTGTTTCACTGCTTTGTGATCAACAAAGGTACTGTTGTGGCATGTCACTGGTGCAGAATAAAATGCTGGCATAAAAGGCATAACTTAAAAAAGGTGGATTGTTGAGGGAAATAGAATCAGGCGTGACTCAAACCTGCATTGATGATCCAATGAGTCCACATTCAACAAGATATTCTGTGTAAGATTTAGTGTATACAGTACTGTTCTTATATTTTATGGCTGGCTGACCATGTCAGGATGTGGGAAAAGGAAATTAAGCTTTGATTGCTTAGCCAAGTTGACTCTGGACTTTTGACAACATTCTTTGGAATAGAGACCAAATCATTGAAGTAGACCTGGAGAGATGGATAATCGTGAGTAAGGGAATATCATGTCAAGTTTACAGTATTTTTGGGATAGTGATCTGGCTGGCCATACTGTTGTACATATACACAATAGAGCAAAATATAAGCATTTAAGTTTGATAAGCATATTGTTCTTGTATGTGGTGGTGATACACCATAATGTAAGCAGTTAGTGAAGCGCCATTAGCATCAGGTTACTTGGTAAAAAAAAAAAAAAAAAAAAACAGGGTTGGGGTGGGATGATGGTGTTGTGGGGGTTTAAAAATCTTGTTTTTCGGAGTGTAAAAAAAATTGCTTTCCGTAATATAGCCCAATTCCACAGGAAAATCCATGGACTTGGGAACACTGGTCACCACATTTGTTGAGTATTTTTTTATATTCTGGGCATTCAAATGCAATTGCAATTTGTTTTCATTTTTCCCTTGTTCTCTAGCAACCTAGCCTGAGTAATGTTAGCAAACTAACAAGCGAGAACTAGCTAGCTATTTTTATTCTTGACAAATGAGTATGGATGAGAAATGAAGCCTATTGATTATATGTGCGGCTTCTGGTGTAATAAGGTAGTTTTAGAAAGCATTTCCTTAACAAGTTTTAAGCTTCTTTTTAGAACAACATGGTGTAGTTACAGTATCTACCAGCAGGGACTATCTGAAGTCAAGTCACCTTTATTTATATAGTGTTTTTTACAATGCAGATTGTTTCAAAGCAGCTTTACAGTGATAACAAGAAACATAATTTTGACTGTATAGCACCTCTAGAAGAAAAAGGTGTCATTATCCAGCTTAAATAAGTTTTTTTTTTAAAGTAAGTTTTGATTCATTTCCATTGTAAAAATCATTAGTTATTAATTTAGCCCATTTATTTAAACAGCAGCTCTGTCATTGTCCAGCTCAGTTCAGTTTGCATACAGTGGTGTCAATGCAACACGCCAATGTCAATGTCACTGAAGCATGCTAACTAGCCAAACCTTGATGCCTTGATATAGTAAATTTCGTGTTCACACTTTAAATGAATCAATTTAGCAACCTTTATGAAGGTATGGCATGCTAATTCGCTATGTTGACAACTCAGCCTTTCTGGGAGTCATTAGCAAGCGTTTCCTGATCCCTGTTGGCTTTGTGAAATGCTTAATTACAGTAACAAGCCCTTGTGGTGATCAAGGCATCTCAAAAGTTATCTCTACAGTTCCTTTATGTCTGGGACTTCCTTCCTACTGTAGTCATGTGTACAGTCATGCCAGCAGGAATTAATCGGCATCTCTGCCCCCTGTTTCTTCTTGGACGCATCCATCTGTATTTCCACAAGCTTTCTTTATTTATCAATTTCTTCATGTCAAGCTCCCTGGGGACTGGAGACATCTGCTGCATACACTTTGAAGATGCCCCTCTTGGCTCAATTATTAACAGGGCTGTGGCCTCATTTGCATTCGGTGGCATGGAAAGTGCATCGCTAACAGGTGGTGGAGAGAATGCACGCATGCTGCGCTGTTTGATAAATAAAATATATTATGATAATGACGCTTTCAGAAATGGAAGATCTGACTGGAGATAAGTTGTCGTCCTATGTACCCACAGCTGTAGAGAGGGGAAGTCAGATGTTTGCTAACATTCACACATAGAAAAACATGTAGTAAACCCACCAATGAACAATGCAATCTGAACTTGCTCCCTGTGTCGCATGACTGGTCAGTGGTTCAGGATTTCATCGGGAGTTATGAGACAATGTGGCTCCTGCTCAGGAGTTGGAAGTTGAGGTTTTTGATCTTATTTCAACTCCATTACTTTAGAGTTACTCTCTACGTTCTTCAAAATAAAATTTCAACAAAGGTTCTTTGCAGCTTACCTTATGGAGCTATCATTTCACTCTGGAAACGATGGTTCAGAGTCAGTGGTGTAAAGAAAATTATAAAAATATAATAAAATTCACGACAGTAAATGTGTTTTTATATTGTTGTTCACTAGTAACATTTGTTTCATTAAAGAACAAATACATATAGTGTATTCACAAATTGGTTGACAGATTACTTTTCAGATTATTTTTGAGCCTGTTTAAACTTGGTCACTTCATGCATTTTCTCTGATCACCTAGCTATCCAATTGTGAAAAGACCAGGTGTAAATGCCCTCCAAAAAATGTTAAAAAAATAAGCATGTAAGAGCGTGTTATAGGCTAAATAACATGTTATTGCCAGATATGACAGCGCTACTCAATTTCAGCAAGTCGTTGCGCAAACTGCCGCAAATGAAACTTTAAGTCGCAGATGCTCAAAACACAATTATCTTCATGAAAAGTAATGAGACTAAATGATCTTACCAGCACTGTTGCCGCACTCTCTCCTATTGCTGTCTTTGATTTTGAAATTAGCTGATGATCAATAAAATGCAGCTCATATTTGTTGCATTCGGTGACGTGAACTTCATTAAATCTGCATATAGCGCTGGAATTAAAGATCGGATTTATATCCGTTTGGCGGAGACACATTTATTAGGTCAAATGTAAATGGAATCGTTTTGATGAATCAGATAGCTATCTGATCAGTAAAAACTCATGAAGTGACCAGGTGTAAACAGGCCATTTGACTGCATTACAGTTCTAAATGACTAACATATTGCGTTGAAATTTTATTAATTGTGAAAAGTGATACATCTGAAATCAATGTTTCATTTTATGCATGTGGGTGAAAAAAACAAAAAAAAAAACAACAACCCTTAACTCCAAACCAAAATGAGATATTTTCACCAAATTTGACACACATGTATGGGCTCCCTTTGAGGACACTTAAAAAATGGTAATTGCCATTAACTACAATACAGTATTATGATATAAAATGATATACTTTACGAATGCATTGGTGTACCATTAGGAAATTCGGTATGTGTCATCAGCACCATGCCCAGGGTTGGGAAGGTTACTTTTAGAATGTATTTCACTACAGATTACAAAATACATGCTTTAAAAAGTAATCAGTAACGTATTTTGTTACATTACTCAAGTTTAGTAACTTAATCTAAATACTTTGGAATACTTTGAAATACTTAACAACAGAAAGGGCCATATTAACTTGATGTTCTGTTTTAAGTTTACAGTTTTTTTTAGACATAACCTATGTGTTGGTAAAGAATTTCAATATCTTGATAAACAAATTATGAAAATATTTGTTTCTTTTAAGATCACATCCATATAATTATTATTGATATAATTCCTAAATTATATTTGTAAAGATGTGCATCAGAGGGATAACAATATATTAAATAACAACAATAAAATATTGTTAATAATATAGGTTGTTTTTTAGGTGTATAAAGTCGAATTGACACAGTGGTTTAAATTGTTTTATTAACAAAGTTTGTTTGTAACATTTAGAATGTTTATAAAGAAAATGAAATGAAATGATCTACCCAATAATCTCGAGAGAAGGCCTATATTTAAAGCTGACACACCTACGGTTTCTCAACAGTTTTTTGCATCTCTCCACCAACACATTTTACAGGTTTGGAAAAAATATGATAATTTTGTGTGAACTATCCCTAGTATAAATATGTTTATACTAATATTTAACCTTAGTGCACTGATAGCTGCATTAATATTAACCATATAAACAGCAAACAGCGGGGAAAAAAAGTCATGCACCTATTTAGATTTTTCATGGCCAATAGAAGCAAATTGGCCAATTCTGATACTGGTTGCAGATTTTTTTAAAGCAATTTTTGTTGTTGTTTATTTGTTCAAAAAATATGTGTATCTCTTTGATATTATAGGCAAACACTGCATTTTTATCACAGTCACAACAAAGATGGGTAACACTTTACTTGAAGGGGTGTGCATAAGACTGACATGACACCTTCATAATCTTGACATGACATGTGTCATGAATATGAAGGAGGTTTTATGCATGTTTATGACAACTGTCATTAAATGTCATTCGCTCAATTATGTCATTTTTAATGCAAAGATGACATTGTTTGAGATGTCTTTGTTACGACAACTTGACATAAACCAATACATCATAACCTGTCAGTGTCTTTGTCATGACAACTTGACATTAGCAAAACATCATAACCTGTCATAAACATGACATAGCAGATTAATTATCAAACTTAAAAAAAAACTAATTAGCGTTATGGGTTAACATTACATTACATTAGTTTGGTAACATTTCAGTATAGGGAACACATATATAAACGATTAACTATGACTTTTCCCTCAATAAACTCTTAATTTACTGCTTATTATAGTTAATTGTTAGGTTTAGGTATTGGGTAGGATTAAGAATGTAGAATAAGATCATGCAGAATAAGGCTAATATGTGCTTTATAAGTACTAATAAATAGCCAATATTTTAGCCATATGAATGCTAATAGTAATAAGCAACTAGTTAAAAGACCCTAAAATAAAGTGTTACCATTATTTTATAACAGTGTCATCTTTTTTACGAAATTTGAAATTGTCTATTATCTGACCTTCTGTTGGAGGAAACTTAAAAAAAAAAAAAAAAAACATGAAATGAAAAATAGTCATGACAGTTATAAAATTATTTGTCAGAGTTTTGTCACTTAATGACATTTTAATGACAAGTTCAATTTGTACCACTGTACTTGAGCTCAAGATACATATTTATGACACTATTATAATGGCCTCATGACAGCCAATGTCAAAACCAACCACATGACAGTTTAATGTAATGTTAACCCATAAAGCTAAATAATGTCAAGTTGTCATGACAAAGACACTGACAGGTTATGATGTATTGGTTTATGTCAAGTTGTCATAACTCGGACATCTCAAACAATGTCATCTTTGCATTAAAAATGACATAATTGAGCGAATGACACTTAATGACAGTTGTCATAAACATTCATAAAACCTCCTTCAAATTCATGACATGTGTCATGTCATGATTATGAAGGTGTCATGTCAGTCTTATGCACACCCCTTCAAGTAAAGTGTTACCCAAAGATGTTATGAACATGAGCATGATCAGTTGTTTTTCATTTAAATTATTGGTAACACTTTACAATAACAGTACATGAATAATCATGAACTAATACCTAAATTAATAGTTACTTCAACATGAACTCATGATTAGTTAAGATATTAACTAATGAAGAGTGATCCTTAACTACTACAGGAGTCATAAGGATTCATGCATGAAAACAGCAGCCTTAACTATGCGTTAATACATGTTTGATAATTAATGCATTAATTAACATTTAGGGGTAAACTAAATAAATCAGGCTCCATAAGAGTAAACAAGAAGTACTCTGAATTTGAATTAAACGTGATTTAATACTGTCATAATTTACACTGTAATATCATAATCTGCCATCTGCAGCTTTGTGACAAATGATTGGAATGGCACATGATTATTTAGCCATTAATTACATAGATCTGTCGAATCAAATGTGGAAAATAGACTAACTACCACTAATAAATTTAATTTGATCTAAACCGTTTTCTGATTTTTATTGCTCATTTATATTTAGTCATAGCTAAATAGACATAGATTATTCCCGGAACTAAAGTATGTAGGGTTTGTTTCTGGCGGGACACTTATTAGTGGCGCACACTAGGTGTTCTCTTGGCGCGTTTGTTGTGTTGCTGGCATTTTAAACTAATAAATGTTGACTGCTTTGGTAAGCCGAATTCATAATTAAAGACATATTTACATGTATGTTTTATTGGGGTTTTCAGGAGGTTATGTGCAGTTATTAACTGTATTTGTATTTTTGTCGTTTAAATGTCTATGCTTTGATTAGCATTAGCTTGTGGACGCGCCCGTTTTTACATGTAAATGTGCCTTATGTGTGTCTTTACAGGTATGTTTATGGCTTGCTTTCAAGTCCATATATGTTTAAATATGTAAATAAAAATAAAATACAAATACATTTTATTTTGTTTTTTTGCACCGGGGTGTAAAGGAATAAGGACGGCACTCTTAGTGTTTATTCATATATTAGTGAATGATTTGTACGTGCATCGTGTCATGTCTTTACTTGAGGGGGCACGATCATAATTAACTAACCATATACTAACATTAACTAATGGTTTGTTAATGCATAATTATGTCATGACTTTACTTGAGGGGGCACAATCATAATTAACTAACCATATACTAACATTAACTAATGGTTTGTTAATGCATAATTATGTCATGACTTTACTTGAGGGGGCACAATCATAATTAATTAATTATTAACTACTTACCAAATTCTACTTGTGATTTTTTATTAACTTACTATCAAATACACATGTACTAACACAACTATATAAGTGTTCAGCCCAGTTAAGTGATGTTGTGTGACTTTTCAAAAAGTCAGAGAATGGAGGGTACAGTATGATCACGGCCTGTGTCTGGATGGAGAGTGAACTTCTGAATCTGAATCCAGCAAATGCTCCCTGACCTTAGTTCATGTTTCCTGTTTGGTTATTTTTTTTTTTTTTTTGGGAACCGATTCCTCAGGAACTGTTATAAGTCACAGTTGTTTAGTTTGATAGGAAAGAATATCACAAAACATATTAAGACCTTTTAAGATAAATTATTAGTGTATTTAGTATTTTATATGTTTGATAAGGAGGATCAGTGAAAATAATGACAAACTAATCCTGTGCCTTTCTGTAATGTTTATAATGAAGCTGCTGATGTCACTAGTTTAAATTCTGACAATAATAAATTGTTTAAATTTATTTCAAAGTCCAAGTATTTATTATTCCTTCTTATAGAGACTGTTTGATTTAGTTTACCCCTAAATGTTAATTAATGCATTAATTATCAAACATGTATTAACGCGTAGTTAAGGCTGCTGTTTTCATGCATGAATCCTTATGACTCCTGTTGTAGTTAAGGATCACTCTTCATTAGTTCATATCTTAACTAATCATGAGTTCATGTTGAAGTAACTATTAATTCAGGTATTAGTTCATGGTTATTCATGTACTGTTATTGTAAAGTGTTACCAAATTATTGTATAATTTTAATATTAACAGAAAAAAACAGCATGGTCTGACTTTAGCTTTGTGAAATTATGCTACATAAGACACCTGCACAAAACAATCAGCAGACGGACTGAATGAAATGCAAATTCACTCTCTGACAGCAGGTGGCGCTTATGGAACAGCAGTGATATAGCGTTTCCATGGTTACCACTATATACACAGCAGCGCTGCACTGGAGATAAGAGGAAAAGCCATCAAAACTTGTCTGAAGACAGTTCCCTTCAGAGATACATTCATATCAACCCCAATTTAATATTTATATTGTTCTTCCTATATTTTGCGAGCAGTGAGCTTGTGCATGGTGCAGTATTTTCTCTGCTGGCGCGTCTGTTCTCCTCTTTGTGTCCGTATTCAGTGTGTGCCTAACGTCCTGTTGACAGGCTTACCTAAACATTTGGAATGAATTATTAGGATTTAAAGTTTCTCTGTAAAGTACACCAAGAAATTGGCTTTATAAAACATTATTTAACACATGATTAAGTGGATGTTAATTCTATGAGGATTTTGTGTTATTTTTCAAAGACCTAATAAATTCTTATAAATATTAACCGTAGGCTAATGATAACCATATAAAGCTCAACGTACGAGTAAATAGGAACATAAGGAGTAAATAAGGAAAATAACATTTTCAAAGACCAAGAACAGCTTACAGGCCTACCTCAAGATGCTTTTTCAGATTAAATGTTGAATCCATTGAAGCCGATAGAAGTTTTGTTGCAGACATAGCTTGCATTGCACTATGTTACTGTACGTCCTTTTTCATGTTTATAAGTAAAACTGTCTTTGAATTTCCACTAGAGAAATGCCTTATGCCCTGTTTTCCCGTCCATTTTTTGCGTGCGATCTCACGTCTGCACTCTGCAGGTTGCTAATAACTGAACAGGCTGCACGCGTTTTTTTTTTTTTTTTAAACAGACAGAGTCAGAGAATCATCAACAATTGGCTCGTTGGTTACAAATCATCAAACAGCTTACGTTAATAGCCTATTAAATGAAATAAATGACATTAAAATTCAAAGTAATCACTTTGGTAATCTAAAATACTTTTTGAATGTAACTGTAATTTGATTACCATCTATTTAAAATGTAACTGTAATGAAATACAGTTACTCAAATTTTGTATTTTAAATAGCCTACGTAACGTCGTTACATGTATTTCGTTACTCCCCAGCCCTGACCATGCCCTGAAGGTACTCAAAAGGTTTCAAGATAGTGCCACCTTTTGGTCAAATGTTATAATAAATGAAATAAAAAAATGCTGATGGCTTTCTTGGGTCATGCCGTGAACATAGATACCAATGTTACCATCATTGGCCAAGCTTGCCGTCTGCCACTTTTTCCAACTCCTCCTAGGCCGTTCAGATCCAATCAGTCAGATCACCTTCAGACCATGCCGGTAACAAGTTATGGATTTCGTGTCGATAGATAAAACCATTTTCGTATGGTACAGCAATAAATTTGAGGCATGGTGCCAAAATGTGAGGCTGTATCTCTGCACCGCCTTTGCCCTATTGACACCAAACTTTGCATGTTTTGTTGTCACCTTACTCTGACCACACCACATCAGTTTGGTCACAGCGGCACCTATTGGTTGACTTTGATAAACCTTTCAGTCATATTTCTAATGACATCAATTACAATAAAGGATCGCAAGTTTACACAACAGCATTAGACACACATTTACATAGGGGAAGCTAACATGACAGTAGATTATGGACTTTCAAAGCAAAAAAACAAGTGAGTATATGCAAACCCTAACCCTAAATTTTTCAAGAAGATTTCAGAACGGGTGCACATTGATCACACAGATTCACCTTGTTAACCAAGCTTGATTTGAAAGTGACTTCTGAGCTGTGCTTCATCCATCGCTACACTATTAACAATAAACAATGGACTTTTTTGCTCATGAACTTTTGCCAAAATTTCACTATGTGATCACGCCTTTAAATTTCTCTCAAAACTCAATTAAGATAAATTAAACTCAGTTGAACCTCTTGCAACTGGCAACTGGCACAAATAACCTTTTTCTCCCCTATAAACATGAAACATTTCATTTGGAAAAAAACAAATAACAAAAACAAAACAAATTTGTGTGAAGGCACCTCTTAAGTGGCACCACTAGTTTCAGACAGGCTTTTGAGCACCATCTCTGTCTAATGATCTAGAACAAATTCAAGTAAGCTTTAGAGATTACCAAGCAAATATTATGTGACTGCAGACCAGAAGACGGCATCTTAGTAGACATCTTAACAAGGCAGCTTATGGTAGACTCAGATATGGCTTTTTGCTTTCTTGCCTTTTTATACTTTCTCCAAATGCACTAGCAAAGCATGCTGGGACCTGGAACTCCACCCCCGCTCAGCTTCAGTAACGCTACATTACACATATTTTAAATTAGCAGAGTACTAAATTAAAATACATAATTAAATGGACGGATGACGTTAGATTAAAAAAAAAAAAAAAAAAAAAAAAAACCTTCCATCAAGCACTTTCACAAGGTCATTTCCCTTTATGTACATCCAGTCAGCGAAAATTAGTCATGATATAAATGGAATAAGTTTTTTTTGTTGTTGTTTTTTTTTTTTGTTTGTTTGTTTGTTTGTTTGTTTTTTTTGTTTTTTTCTTACAAATTTTAATTATTGCACATGGTCACATGGTTATGCAAGATTCTTAATTTGCCTATGTTTTTAAGAGATTAAAATTGTTAGTTCTTGGTGTTTCATTATAAGTTTTTCAGATCAACACATTGCTTTTTAGTTCCTTTAATGCACCATACATAAACATTGTTTTATAACTAGAAAATAAAATGTTCTTTGCAGGACATAAACACAGTCTTGTTTAATTGGTGGTGAATTCATACAATTTCATTAATGCATTTTTGTATGATCTGCCTACACCTCACTGACGGTTAGATTTAGGGCTGAACCTTCATGCTTTTCTAAAAACTTTACATTTTCATACTGCTCAATTCATACAAATTAATACAAAATCACCAACTAGTAAAATAGTTGAGATTGCGTTGGACATAAAATGGTTCTCCAGTGTCATCAGTTTGTAAAATCTCTTAGTTAAAGGTGCAGTATGTAATAATTTTGTCCGCTAGAGGTCGCTAGAGGCGTATTCAAAACAAAGGCGTAGCTTGATGACCCCAAGTTTGAGTGCGGAATCTTGGGACATGTGGTCTCCACCTCAACGGACGGCGCAAAAGAATAGAGATAGGACTCGGGAAGAAAACATATTCATGGATGCGATTATTAACGTTACTGTAGTATGAAGTAGAGCAGGACCGAGTGTCGCCAGCTGAAAGAGAGTGCTGGAGCGACTGCGCGACACACGCCTCACGAGCAGCGGAACTTTTATTATGCCGCAGTCGCCGTGGCCGCTTCTGCTATTCCGGTCATGAGTATGAGGTAACGCAGCTCTGTTTATCATATTAGATAAATTTGAGTGTGTTGAAATTATGTTATAACGTTACTCTGATAAATGGCATGCAGTTCATTTTAAAACGCATTGTATGATGGAGAAAATTATGTATTACTGTTACTAAAAATAAAGCTGCATCTGATTATGCTATGCTAGCTACTTCACAAAATAGTTTTTTTCTCTGAGGCATGGTAAAGCATGGTACTTGCAAAAAATCAAGAAAATTGATTTAAACAATAAGACTAAACGTGTTGAGCTATATAACAACAATTTGTTTTCTGTCTATAAATATATCAAAACAGATGTTCCCTTGTCTATTAAAATGTGTAAATAATAAAGCGTCTTTGGTGTTTCCATGGCCTCTACAAAATTAAACCGGAAACCGAGGCAGACCGAGGGTTAACGCGGGTATGAAGCAATTGACAGGCGACTCCTCACACGTCCCGGAGCCTTGGTTAAAATTGCAATTTTCTCACGATTTACAAATAGTTGGAAACATTTGGGATATTGTAAGTACTCAAGTGAACAAAATATATAACACTGGCCTAGTGGTTTTTGGATATTTTACTGCAAAAATATTACATATTGCACCTTTAAAACTTATTACAACATAAATATCTTTTAATTCTTGTTACGTTTCATTAACTTGATTAATTTTAACTTGATTAATCATTAATTTTTTTACCAGAGCAAAGATTTGAGACTTTTCTATACCTTTGAGATATGTAATTGAATTGATTCCGCTGGCCTATGCAAGCTTCTCATCACAGGAGTCGTTGAGCTGTCAATCATTAGTCTAATGATGGGGCAAAAGGGTGAGGGTGGAGCTAGGTTAATGAAGGACCAACAAACAATCAGCCAGGAAGTCTTTTCTCCTCTGATACCTGGTGTTTCAGGAATCAAGCCCAGATGTTTTCGGGGGAAAGGGTCTCAAGGAAGTGCCACCTCAACAGGTCACACACGGCCAGCATACTTACTCCTCATTGTGCACAGCTGTGGCTATGATCTACCTACTTTGACCTTTGAGCCCTGACCTTGTTGTAGCCCTCTCTAAGAATGTGGGGCTATTGGTTACTAGGTGTCTTTTTCTCAAGTTGTGCTCCCAGGCCATTCAAATCACTAATGATAAATGATATCATCTAGTTTTGTCCATATTAAGTTTCTTCATTTTTTTTGAGATATTACAGGTTGCCCAGGTTGTAATAAAAGCAGGATCTCAAATGAGATAAATTGAGAGACAAATAAAACATGAGAGCTTTTAGTAACAATGGTTTAACCTATTTAAAACATTCCCAGCCTTTAGTATTGCACTATTAATCCATCGTGGTGCTCAATGTGAAATATTTAATAAGATGTGGAAGAAAGAAAGTGAACAATGTGAAACAGGAAACTCTATCACGCATGATAAATTTCTCTCTGTGAATGCCAGAAACAGAATGAGGAAGTCTGTGGTAGTAATGCGTTGAAAGGTTGTTGGAAGTGAGCTTCATTGTTGAAGTAAAGAGTAAAGAGCATTGGAAGTTGGGATGAGAATGAATGTCAACCAGCCTGTGTGCCTTGATCAGCATTCATCCAGTCATGGTTGTATTTGACACTTTTTATGTGAAAAATCAATAAGTTGTGGCATAATCTTATAATAATAATAATACTAATACTACTACTACTACTAATAATAATAATAATAATGAAATTGCAATTTTGTCATGTGATATTACCAGCAAAATCATATGGTGCAACCAAGAAACATGCAGAAAAGGTCTTAAAATATCAGACAAATCCTTGTGTTTTAAAATATCAAGTGTTGTGACTAAAAATATAGATAGTAATGAATTAATAATTCATGTTACTTGTAAAAAAAAACCCAAAACAAACAACACCAAAAAAAAAAAAAAACCCACAAAATATTTATAAAAAATGAATATTTTTAAAAAATGTTATAAAGCCATAATAATGAGCCATTTCTTATTGTAGCAAAAAAAAAAAAAAAAAAAAAAAAAAAAAAAGAATAAAAAAGAATTAACAACATTTGTTTAGCTAGTTTATTGTTTGATCTTTAGGACTTTTTTTGTTGAGGATGTTAAGTCCATCCAGTCCTTTTAGGAGGAATTCATATATTTTTTTTTTTTCATGCTTGAACTTGAGCTGTACTCATAGATCCTGAGATCTGGTCATAATTCGTCCTCTTGTTCATTATTTACGTTTAATAATGGTTTAATAACTGTGAGGAACGCCTGTTCTACATGCAGTAAAGTAACTGTACACCTTCATAGAAAAAATAATGTATTGTACTCACATTTGCCAAGTCTTTTATAGACATATGGTGACTGAATTTCATTGAGGAGCAATAGTTCAACAGCATTGTTAAATTCTGGATATTTGCACATAGTATTTAACATTCTTTTTGCTCACAGTGCAATTTATCATATAGCATGATCACAATTGCTTCAAGTTAATATCAAATACTACATAGCCATATGTGATAACCAGTGCTTGTTGATTAGTTTTCTTTCTCTTCTACAAATTTGGTACATCGAGTACATTGGTGTATTGTATATTCATGTGTTTCAAACCTAAAATGGATTCATTCCTATTTATTTTATTTGACTGAAAAACGTGTTGCTTTGAATGACTTCCAAGCAGGATGTTATAAACATTCTCTCAAATGAAAATCATAACAGGCCTGTTTTACAGCGGAGGGAAAGTGTTTAATGGCCTTGTAACCTCATCTTTCTCCAGTATGGCTCACTGAAAGAGTAAAACATAATAAAACCGCACGTCAAATGCTTCAGCTGTGACAACTTCCTATTCTTGGAAACATCCAGTGTCATTCAGGGTCATCCTGACAGATTCCTACATTAACCTTGTCCATCCCGTCAGAATTGTGTCTCCTGAACTGTCGCTGTCAAAACCGCATCTGCATTTGCTCCCACAAGTTACCTCCAAGAAACAGACAATAGATGAAATTGTGCTTTCTGGCAGGATTTTCCTTTGCTATCTGTGTTTATATTGGCTGATAAGACTGTGTAGAGATTTTCTCATTATGAACACACCAGTGATTAATGTGTACAGAGGTTTTGTTTTGGTTCCAGTAGCTGAGGAAACAATGTTATTGAACTACATTTTTCAGAAGTGTGACAGTAGCTCAATTGTTTTCAAAATAGTGTTGATTTTCTGGTAACAAACGACGTTTGTGACACTACTTGGTGTTTTTAACGTCACATTCTTTTGCCAGAACAGCTTTACAGCTGAGCCAAGTGAAATAATAATTTTAGCAAAATATTTAATAAAATAAGATTTAACACTATTTTATTTAGCTATTGTTGAGTTAATGCTGTCAGCATATTAATGTAATGAATGTAATACGTTTGTGTGTGCGTGTGTGCGTGTGCAGTTTTTGCATATATTGTAATTTTATATCATTATCATGATAATCCTGTCAGCATTGAGATGAATATTTTTTATATAATTATAAAAATGATACAAACCCTCAGATAATCACATAATAAATACATAAATAACAGTATACTGTAATATAATCAATGTTTAATAAGTTTTAATAAGTATACTTTTTAAAAATAAATATATAAATACAATAATATTGTAAAACAATTATCATATTTTAATAATTTTAATTATTTCATTAAAATTTCTAATATTTAATATTAATGCTGTCAGCATTAAAATGTATATTTAAGATATATAACAACTTTTTTAAGAATAAATAAATACAATTACATTACAATACAATTAATTCTATATATCGTAATTATTTTATTTTATTCATTTTTTTTCCCATTTTTAAGCATAATTTATATGATCAGTTTTAATGCTGTCAACATTATTATATTTAAGGTATATATATATATATATATATATATATATATATATATATATATATATATATATATATATATAAACCCTAGAAATTAAAAATAAATAAATAAAATATAAAATTTCATTAGTTTCCTTTTATAGTGCTGTCAAATTGATTATAATAGATTTGATAGATAATTAATGATTATACAGAGCTGGTCTCCAGAATCTGGATTACGTAATCAGATTCCAAAAATCAAGCACTTGCAATTAGATTATATTTCATATTGAAATACTCATAGCTGATTGATTCTCCCCACCTCTTCTTTTTATCTATTAACTTTTTCTTTCTAAAAAAGTCTACTGCTTATATGTTCAGAATGTCTTCCAGGTTTGTGGAACTGCACACACAGACCAGCCACTAGTCCTGTGAATATCCCTGGAAACTGACACAGACATCATTTGATCACTGGATTTACAGAAAACATTTAACTTTTTAAAAAGTGTTTTCTCAACATTGCAGCATTGCATTTCTAATCAACTCCTGACGAACACATTATTATTTTCCTATTCATTCATTTCCTATTCCTATTAAATGTTCCTATTCAAATCAATGTAATAAATAAGTTTGGTCAAAAGTAATCTAAAAGTATTCAAAAAGTAGTCAGATTATATTACTTTAAACATGTGATGTAATGGATTACGTTACTAACTGCAATTTTTGTCATGAAATTTGGAATCAGTAACTGATTACAATTTGTAAATAATCATATATATGTCATATATATGTATTTCTCAATAGCTAACTCCACAATTTATGTTTGTGGGATCAAATTAACTCATACTTTGATTAAAAAGTGATCAAAAGAATTTGCCTCAGACTGAATCGCCCAACCTGATTGACTGGGGCACATTTTGCATAAGCAAACAAAAAAGGCAAATAGGGACTTTATGAGAATAATGTGACCTGCAAAGCATCTAGGGTTGGGGTCAGGCCAGGTCAGAGGCAGGAGCCGGAGGAAGGGTTTGAGTCTTGAGGGCTGTCCCTAGGGTGCCCCGCACATGTCATGTCATGAGGTCCTGTACACCCACTTCCTCATTGATAGATTGCCCTTCTAATGGGCACTTCACCCAAGTAATTGTTTTAAGAGAACTGCTGACTTGCTGATTGAGGAACTGCCAGATGTACAACGGTTTTCAACACCTCAACAACAACATTGGCAAAAGTGATTGCCATTGAAAGACCTGGCAGAACAAATGAGTGAAGACAATATTGCTATATTGACGCCAACACCGTCAATTGACTGTAACTATGGGCTATGGCAGGACAAACGGGGCGTTCTTTTCAAAAACTCGCACTTTGAAACCCATTTTCAAAGGTTTGCATTTTCAGGCCCCCAAAATGCTGTTGTTGTGTAAATGAACAACCAAAATGCATAAAAAGTATTAAATGTTTAGTTGAAAACAGTGTCGTGTAAACGTCCCCTCAGACTCATGGCATTTATTATTATTAAGATCTTGAATTTGTTAGTAATCATAAAAGAAATCTTGACTTTTTTTTTTTTTTTTTTTAATCTTTATTTTATTCCATACATTAAGAATGTGTTATTATATTTCAAACATCAAATAGCGTTTTTATGAAAATGTTTCAAATGAACATTGTAATACTCAAATGAAGATTTTTAAATGAACCATAAATAAAACTTCATATTACTTAATTCTTTAAAAAAATACTTTATATTAAAAATATTTTTTTATAATGACAGTGTTATCATTATTATTTTTTTTATAATTTATTACTTTTTAGTTGTTCAATGTTTTTTTGTAACATACAACATTAAAATCTAACAAAAATTTGTAAAAACATAATTGTCATGTTTTGAGTTTGTCTTCTGATCTGTTCATGTCTTTTTTTTTTTCTAGGTTTTTAATTAGTTAAATTCTCCTTGTCTGTCTGTCTCCTTGGTTACTGATTAATTAGTGTCCTCAGTTCAGGTGTGTCTAGTTAATTAGTCTTATTTGCTGCTCTGTATGCATGTGTATATAAAACCTCAGTCTCAGTCTGTTCTTTGTCTTGCATTGATGTTGTTTATGATATTTTGGTGGTAGTTATTCTCCTAGTTATTCTTTTGGTTGTGCTTATCATTTTATTAAAAGTCTTACAAAGGATATCCTTCATCGTGCGCATCTTTACAACCACTGAACCCTGACGGAACGCAAGATCCAACAAGATTCAGAACAGCTAAGGTGAAAAAAGAAAATAATGGATTTGCCAGCTGTTCAACTCCTCTGCTTAGACCAAAAGGGCAGAAACCTTGAGAACCACAAAAGGGATTTTTTACAACTGCAGTGCCTGACATAATTTCCTGATCACTCACTTATTTTTCCATACCAGCCTTAATGAGCAGACGAGGGCACGCCTGCCCGTTGATGGTCCTCGGGGGACCTTTGCAGACTATGTTGAGTGGGTCTGCTGCTCCAGCCCCTGAGTCCGCTCCGGTGTCGGCTCCAGCCCCTGAGTCCGCTCCAGCGTCGGCTCCAGCCCCTGAGTCCGCTCCAGCGTCGGCTCCACCCCCTGAGTCCACTCCAGAAAGTTGTCTAGAGGCCGCCCTTCCAGAGTCTCGTCCCGTCACGGCCGCCCTTCCAGAGTCTCGTCCCGTCACAGCCGCCCTTCCAGAGTCTCGTCCCATCACGGCCGCCCTTCCAGAATCTCGTCCCGTCACGGCCGCCCTTCCAGAGTCTCACCCTCATGTTGTTCCAAACCCGTAAGACATTCATTCATCTTCGGAACACAAATTAAGATATTTTTTGATGAACTTTTGAGCCAGTTCTGTAATCTCCATTGACAGCTACGCAACTACCACATTGACTTAAAGAAAAAAAAAGTTCATAAAGAGATTGTAAAACAAATCCATATGATTTAAGTTGTTTAGTCCAAATTTTCTGAAGAGACTTGATTGCTTTATATGATTCACAGATTGAATTCAGGCTTTTATTCACAAACAGTGATGGGCAAACATAAACGGAAACCTGCTTGATGCTCAAGAACAAACCTCTTGTGGAAGCTCAAACGTGCTGCGTGACACACGAGAATCAACCTCTTTGGGTCTCACATGTCAAGCGAATATGTTTGAGCTTCCGTTTAACACAACTGATGTGTTGATGAATATTTATGTGAACAAAAGCAATTCAATCTGTTCATCATATAAAGTAATCAAGTCTCTTTGGTTTAAACCGCTCAATTCATATGGATTAATTTGTACAATCTCTTTATGAACTTTTTGAAGCATCAAAGTGTCAGTTGTGTAGCTGTCAATAGAGGGACAGTTGACATTTTGATGCCAACCATTTTAACTGATGGTACATTGGGACAAACGGGATGGCCTTCGGGTGGGGTGATAGGCCGCTCAGCTCACACAGCTGTTGAGGAAAGCAGAAGCGGAGGCCAGGCATGGCATTCCTGAATTCTGTCCCGTCTGAGCGGCTCAACTCTTGCCCTCTTAGATCGCAATCAATGTTGGCCGCCGTGCAGACTAACAGGCTTCACCTCTTCCCGATTATGCCAAATAATGAAGTCCAACAAAGCAAAATGAGTTCTGTCTTTTGCAGAATTGAGTTTAATGAGGAGTGCCAGGTAAATCGCTGAGCACTTATCAAAGCGGGAAACACTGATAAGGTGTTTAGAAAGTTAAATATAGCCTTTAATAGTCTTAAGGATGTTTCAGTCGTGTTGGTTTGAGCTATGAACAATCAAAATAATGGGGCAGCAATTACAAATACTGTACAACTCCCTAAAGATATCGAACCACTCCTTAGGCACCAAAAGTACATTTCTAGCTCCACTGGTTCCTTCTAACAGACCATAAATGGGTAAATAACAACAACTAAATATCCAGACCTCTAAATAGCCTGCTTACTGAGGCTGATCTCGTAGACAAAAGAATCCCACCAGGTTAATTTTGTCAGCAAGACCAAGGGAGGGATTGCTGGGAAATATTTTGAAAGTGAATTAACTTCACCACAGACTAATGCTTGACTTAATTTGACTTGAGTTTGGGCTATTCTTCAACCCCCTTGGCAAGAAGAACTGCTTTATTCGGATTTTCTTTGGTTTTGCAGGATTGATTCAAGGCAAGGAGACCTACCTTAACAAAAAGAAGGCAGTATTTAATGAATGAAATGAGTGCAGTGAGTCAACAAGTTTTGGGACAACATTAAGATTGAGTTGCATCAGATCACTGGTGGCGTTTTATTGGCTGCTCTTACATCTTTTTTCTTTTTCTTTTTTTTTTTTTTTTTCTTTCTCTCTCTCTCTTTCTTTTGGTCACTCCTCTCTTTAAAACTTAAAGACATTTTGTACCCCCATCTTCATCTGATTGTCTGTCAGTATTTATCTTGGCACTTAAAGGTGTGTGTGTGTGTATATGTGTATATGTGTATATGTGTGTATATATATATATATATATATATATATATATATATATATATATATAATTTCTTTTTTTTTTTTTTACTTTTGTAAACATTATTAAAATATTTCAGAACGACCTTTTTTTTATTGAAAAAGGTGCTAGGCTATATTGGAATTTTTATGCAATGTAAAAAAATAAGGGAAATGTTATTTATATATATATATATATATATATACACATATACACAGTATCACCAGTCATTGGAGCAGCTGCTGTGTTATCGGTCAGGGTATTCTGACTGTTAAAGTCCTGAAAGGGACTTGTAGTGTGACACTCGTGCAGGCAGGTCACTGCAGGGTGAGATGATGCCGAGTCAGGGAGTGAACAGGTGCTGTCTGTGGCTAAAAAGCAGCGGGGATGTAGATCAAAGCTAAGCGTCTGATGGTGAACCCCAGGACTGACTGAGCAGACACTCCGCTCTTATTTTTAATGGAAACTTGTGGACATATGAGCACTCTGTACAAACAAAAAAACTGCTTTGCTTTGCTTTGAACACAAATGAACACTGTTTTACATTTTTAATCTGCCATTACATCACTGTGGCAGAAAACACTGAATAGATAGAAAGTGGCTTTAGATGTCAATTATTGTTTATTTACATATCTCTGGTATCGTTTTCAAAAACTTGCATTTTCATGCCCCCCAAAAAACGTTGTGTAAATGAACGACCAAAATGCATAGTTTTCTGTTTTTAGTTGAAGCAGTGTCATGTAAACGAACACTTGAGAAAGGATGGTTTTTATATTATGTTCACACTGTTTATTATAAATTTATTTTATTAAAGAGGTGATGAACTTTTGACATATAAGAGGTCATCATACTTTAAGAATATCCTGTAAGTTTTAGAGCTGAAAATTTCCTTGTTAGTCCAATAAAAGCTTTAATTGACACCAAACCCAGCAAACGACAGGATTTACAAAGTGGGGATCTATGACGTGAAAGGGCAGCAAGCACCGCCTCTGAAGAAGAAGATCAACGCCTACTTCATCACTGCCTGTTTAGCTCCACCCACCGATTCATGCAATAGAATATAGGTAGCCTAAGTAACAAAGGCTTACGTGGTGCTAAACCGGTTTGAGCTACCAAGCAATAAACATGCCGCTGAGGATTACAAAATAGTGTGCAGTGCCTGGACCCGACAGTAACGCAACAACATGTCAGTAACTGTGTTAATTCTAATGTGTGATCTGATAATGATTCATGTACAGTCATATGATCTTTGTGTGTGTGTCAGTAAATCAAACCAGTGACTAAACACTCAACTTCACCTTGTTTCTCTTAGTAGGATGAAAATAATCTGTTATTTAAACTGTGATTAAATTATATAAAGAAAGCGATCAAATAAAGCTCCTTTTGCAATAGCTGGAGCAGCATGCGCTGAAGCTGTCAATCAAACAGCACAAGTTTATCAGTGATTGAAGCGCAAAACTCCCATTTTATTCAACAAATCTTTTAGTTATATCGTGTTTGCACTGTTAGTGAAGATGAAAGCATTAGTGTACAGAAATTGAGTTGCAATGACGAGATCACTGCTTTCATGCGCTCAGCATATGTGATCGGCCACACAGTGTTCATCTCTGCAACCTTTCATGCCACGATCTAAATATAATGCAACACTTTTCACGATTAGTTAACCCTCGAGAGCTGTAATAGTAAAAATGGGCTAAAAGAGAGAGTAATAAGTTATTTAATATGCAAAGATGTTAGCCAATCACAGCAGTGGGTGTTTACACTGAAGTCTCACAGCAGACACGCCCCTTAAAACAGAGCGTTCAAATCAGAGGGATAAAAACAGGCTAGGAAAATGCCTTTTATTTATAAATTATGACAATTTTGGATGTAAAAAGCATACTAACATTATAAGGGCACCCCAGGAAACATTATAAAACAATAAACCAACGCAGTTCATGACCCCTTTAATTGTTAATTATTCTAAAATCTTTTATAATTAATAACAGTATTTAATGTATTAATTTGTGCATTTAATTTAATTAGATATGTTATTTAAAAATGAAATAATGTTTTTTCATTTAATTAAAACTAAGATTTTTTTATATTTATTATACAAAATATAACTATTATTATATTTCTTTATTTTTATTATTTATTTTATTTATTTTTCATTTTAAGTGTGATTTAACGAGACACATTGCCTGTAGAAGATGTTGCTGCACTGATTTTAAAATATATATTAAAATATATATATATATATTGAATATATATATTGAAAAATGTTCATGCTGCTCTTTTCCATAGTTTTATTTTATTTTATACAAATGAATTAAGGTCGTGACAAACCTTGCTTGCATAACATTAAATTAATGAATAACTCAAACTCAAATTTCAAAAGTAACGTGAGACCATCCTGACATTTGTTACTATTGATCTGATTTACCGGATGCTTTTTAAAAAGATTTACTTTTCTTTACTGGTGATTGAAAATAGCCCAAGACCATAAATATTAGTATTTCCATAATGTGTCTTATGTAAAGCATCTCTGAAAAAAGAAACAACAACAAACAATTTGTGTGAAGAAGTTAAAATACATTTTAAAATATTGATTTCTAAAAAGAGTATGTAAAGACAACTAAACAAAAGATCAATCCACATATGGCAGGTGTGCAGAACAGCTGGAAGGATCCATACTGGATTGAATTTCTTGGACTTGCGCTCTACTAATGAACTCTTATTTTGGCTAGCTAACGAGTAAACTTTGATAGTGGGAGAAACAACCAGCTGTATGGGAACTGAGGCCATATTCGTAATGTCAAATGCTGCACTTCATTACTTCCACAGTAATAACCTCATGTTTTCCATTAATCATTTAAAACCACTTAGAAAGTATGAAGAAAAGCTATTTGTCAGCACCTCAGTTTCTTCAAAACACTTAAACGTATGGTAGGTCATTTTCAAAGAGGCTAGCAATAGCAAGCTGCTTTGAAAGCATAAGATCCCACCCACACTTCAGGGCGTATCCAAAGCCAGGCCTCCTTTAAAACACATGAACGAGTACAGCAAAGAGTATACAAAAACGTCACAAGAGACGGCATTAAACAACCTTATGTCTCAAAGCACCTAACATTACAATAATAATGAATGAAAAACAACTCACAGCACTCTTACTCGTACTACCTGACTGCTGCAGATTCATTTCGGCATTGACAGTGTTCCCATTGAAAAACATAATTGCGAGTCACAAACCGCTCTGAGTATAACGGTACAGCTCTTCCAAATTACAGTAGTTATGGCGTGAACACAGCATAATTTTGTTCTATAAACTTGCACCGAGTTACAAACCATATAAATATCTTTGTATTCTTTCATGCTAGGGTTGTACAAATTAGGGTACTTTCTAACCTCTTCAAACAATCTCTCATCTATGTAGGTCTCCACTGTCGCTGTAGCTTGTATGCGTTCTGGTCTGTTCTGTTTATGCTGTTTTTCTTCGACTACCGTGTGAATCGACATCCCCAGGGCATGGTTGTCACCTTGTGGATAAACTAATTACTACAAAAAAATTACAACCCGAATTCTGGAAATGTTGGGACGTTTTTTTAAATTTGAATAAAATGAAAACTAAAAGACTTTCAAATCAAATTAGCCAATATTTTATTCACAATAGAACATAGATAACATAACAAATGTTTAAAGGGAGAAATTTAACACTTTTATCCACTAAATGAGCTCATTTCAAATTTGATGCCTGCTACAGGTCTCAAAAACGTTGGCACGGGGCAACAAATGGCTGAAAAAGCAAGAAATGTTGAAAAGATTCAGCTGGGAGAACATCTAGCAACTAATTAAGTTAATTTTGGTAAATGCCATCTGCAGATGCCAACTAAAGCTCTATCATGCAAAAAGGAAGCCATATGTGAACATGGTCCAGAAGTGCCTGTTGGACAAGGCTCGTTTAAAATGGACTGTTTCAAAGTGAAAAGTGTTCTATGGTCAGATGAGTCCAAATTTGACATTCTTGTTGGAAATCACGGACACTGTGTCCTCCGGGCTAAAGAGGAGGGAGACCTTCCAGCATGTTATTAGCGTTCAGTTCAAAAGCCAGCATCTCTGATTGTATGGGGGTGCATAAGTGCATACAGTATGGGCAGCTTGCATGTTCTGGAAGGCACTATGAATGCTGAAAGGTATATAAAGGTTTTAGAGCAACATTTGCTCCCCTCCAGACGATGTCTATTTCAGGGAAGGCCTTGTGTATTTCAGAAGGACAATGCAAAACCACATACTGCAGCTATTACAACAGCATGGCTTCGTCGTAGAAGAGTCCGGGTCCAGATCTTTCATCTAGAGAGAAAAAATACGTCAAAGACAACCACAAACTCTTCAGCAGCTGGAAACCTATATCAGGCAAGAATGGGACCAAATTTCAACACCAAAACTCCAGAAACTCATAACCTTGATGCCCAGACATCTTCACACTGTTTTGAAAAAGAGAGGAGATGCTACACCTTGGTAAATATGCCCCCGTCTCAATTTTTTGAGCCCTGTAGCAGGCATCAAATTTGAAATGAGCTCATTTTGTGCATAAAATTAAAAAAATTCTCAGTTTAAACATGTTATGTTATCTATGTTCTATTGGGAATATAATATTGGCTCATTTGATTTGAAAGTCTTTTAGTTTTCACTTTATTCAAATTTAAAAAACGTCCCAACATTTTCAGAATTCGTGTTGTAAATGTGCATGTGTGACCTGCATGTACATTCAAATCTGAAATGTTAAGTTTGAAACCACTATGTGCTTTAAAAACACAAGTTGCTAAAAGCTACAAATGGAAAAGCTCTAAACAAAGCACCAACTTCAGGAAGAGTATGCTTTCTTAAAGTGTTTCTTAAGAGTACACTTTCTTAAAGTGTTTCTTATAACAGTTGAGTACACAATTTTATAATAATGTGTTGACTAACGTACTAAAGCACATGTAAAGCACTTGATAATTTTAACTGTAGTGTGTTATTTGACATTACATTTAAAGTTAATATATTTTAAATGTACTAAATGCAACTTCATTACAAATGTGTAATTAGAAATATATTTAAATGAAAGTTTCAATAGAAATGACATTATTTTTAGTGACAGTACATTTTACATCGTTTACAATGAAATTACAAATAAAGAAGTCCTACTTAAGTGGGTCAAAAAACACTCCAAAGTTCAACTAATTGCATTTAATATTTTAAACCGCAATACATTTTAATTTAATTGCAATTATCATGCAATTAAATGTCCAGAAAAACTGCATTTAGTTTGCACCTTAGTATATTCTTTTAAAGTATTTTATTTGTAAAAGTGTACTTTTTTTTTCACAATGTTATCGATTAAGATTCAATCTATTTTTTCCATTTTCCATATGGTGTCTGTGCTCTATGGGTAGAAAAAGCCCAATGAGTGATTCGTTGTAAAGGATTTAAACTATTAATGAGTTTTTGATGAGCGTCCAGAGACAATTCATCTAAAAGGGGAGTGGATGGTGTGGCTGATGGATTGATGAATGTCTGACCCTTGTGTAAACAGCCTAAGGAGCACATATGCGTGGACATGGCCCCCTGGGGCCCCCCGCACATTGCACATGGGATATCTGTGAGCCTGTGCTGACGGCAGTGTGGGAGGATGATAGATGAAGATGTATGAGTGCAGATAGACCATCAGATTATCGGTAAGTCTATCTGATGCAATGCTGTAATCAATCCCATTTCCCATTGGCTCCTGACTTACGAGCCACGTCTAGCACTCCACGCCAGTCAAACAGCCCGAGTACATGAAACGTAGCCCAGCGCTCAGCATGCTTTAGTTTCAAACCTGATTTTCTTTTCCCTTCGTGTTTGAGCTGAAGTGAACTTACCACAGGCCTGGAACTCAAAGCCAACGGCTTTAAAGAAGACTCATAGGACATCTTTTGATAATTATGTTGTTTTGCTATTTTTTTTTCTTTTCGACTTCACGCGGATGTGATGTGCTTGAGCCGCATATCAGGCGTTCTCTCTCAACTCTTGCCAGCACGTCTTGTTGAGATGAGCTAACTGCTAAAGGGACAGTTATGGTGAGCAGAAAGTAATGGCCGCTGGTCAATGTGGGAGACACATGTTGAGTACGACTGGAGCCAGAGCTCAAAGGAAGCCAAGCCACCTTTGTGAAAACATCCAGTGGGACTCCAAACTCGTGAAAATAGCTAAATGTGGGGGTAAACATCCAGATAAACGGGATAATAATTGAAGCCTTTGAAACTGAACGCTTTCGTAGTCTTTGCTTTAACGTTAGCCAAAGGCCAGAGACTTAAACAATGACAACATCTGCAGATTTGAAAAATGGTTTCATCATGTTCAGTTGATTTCACAATAAATCATCATGTTGCCATACCTCCTAAATGTGGTGGGCCAGTTTATGATTGATGTGTGTTAGCGATCGCAATTATGATGTGTGTTTCAATTAGTCATCTGTGCAACTGAAAGGTTCTCTAGGATTGATATGTCTACCCTTCCGCTGCCCTGTAGCAATGATGGTCACAAGTGAAAAACACTATTTAAGGTGCTGTCAACACAAGTGATATTTCAGCGAAATTTCTAAGGGGAAATACAGTCCATTGTCTATTGTCTATTGTCAATAGCATAGAGATGCACAGATGACACAGAAGTCACTTTCAAACCATGCAGCTTTCTTTTTGTCAATGTAACAAATTCACGTGACCAACTTGAACATCATCAAAATCTGCGTGGGCATTTTTTATTTTTATTTTTTTCACCCTCAACACCCAAACATGCAGATTCTTTTTGAAATTACTGGATTATGCCCATGAAATTTTGCCGCTCAACATTAAATGTGACCTTTAAACCAGCCTTAGTTGGTTAGCTAGTTACCAGGTTGGGTAAGCTTGTTTAGCTTTACTGTATTTATGGTTTTAGAGGGTTTAGTGCACTTGCCAGGGCTGCGTTTCCAAAAAGCATCATAAGCCTAGTAGATTGTCAAACCATTGGCACCAGTGGTCTCTACAATCAACTTAGCTCACAATGCTTTTGAGAAACGCAGCCCAGCACTAAACCACTTTAAACCAAATGGTTTTTCATTTGCCTTTTTCAGGAGGAATATGTTGCATTTTGGATGCTAGCCTCCAGAATGATTTCCACCAGACTCATTAAATACCTTATCCGGCAAGACTTTGCCAACCAGCTTGACCAGAAAGACTTGGCTAACCAACATTTTTTATTATTTTTTTCTCCTGGTGAACAGCACCAAACCAGCATAAGTGTCAATGATGTGGCACTCATTCTTTTGATCCCCCGGCCAACAGTATTTATTAATTTATTAAAAATATGCTAACAATACAGTTCATACATACAGTGGCTTGAACACATTCTACAATGACGATTTTTTCATTTCTGAATGTAATTAATTTTGATATTTCTTTGGGAGGGTGGTATAACTGTCCTGATTCTATAATAAAGAAATACATTTTCACAAAAATCTAAAATTCAAGATGTAAGGAAAATGTTTTTACTTTTCACTGGTTACACCACATTAAATTTTTAGTCACTAACTTTAAACTTCTATAAGAAAAGTATAAACGTTTTACAAAACAATATGAAACCAACATTAATACAAAGAGTACATTAATAGTACCTTCTTTTAAGCAGGTTAACTGGGTTTGACAATTACACAAAATGCCAAAACCTTCCTAGAATGTTGACTGACTTGCGGTCACTTTTTTAGTAAACAGCAAATGTTCTTCGTCCTCAGTGGCCATTTTAGTTTAGAAATAGTTACATAGGGAAATAAGAAATGATGAATTAATTGACAGCTTCATACAGTGTTGGAGCATTACCAATTACCAGGCAGTTTCAGGACACTTGGCAGGATCTATTCACCCTGTCAAGCATGTTGCTGAACAGACGCAAAGTGAGCTCTCCGTTCATGCTGTGCATGGCATCCAACATCTGGCTGTTCTGACAGATAAAGAGGAATAAGGTGTTAGTGCAAGATCAGCACTAATGGAAATACAGTAAATGCTTTACCTGAGGCCCTCAACAGCTTACCTTCCTCTTTTTCTTAAAGAACCACATAGTTGGGTATGGTTAAAGCACAGATGTTTTAATGTTTTTTATAGAAACTGGTTTCTGCCATGGAATTAAAATAATAAATACATAAATAAATAAAGCTAACTTAGACTTTTTCTCTTACAATTCAGACTTTTTTTTTTCTTAACCCTCTGGAGTCTGAGGCTGATTTGGGGCCTGGAGAAGTTTTGACATGCTCTGACATTTGTGCTTTTTTCAGTTGTTCATAAACATATAAATGACAAAAGTGTCATTACACTGTATTCAGCACAAACTAGGCTACAATAATATGTGAGGAACATGTATGTACATGTTTGTGTTTTTGAAGGAATAATGTTTATGCGTGGTTACTGAAAAAACAAAAAACTTAAGTCACTGAAATAAGGCCAAAATAAGTATATTAAATCTGTGTTCACAAGACTTTTGGGTATTGGAGGTTGTAGACTAGAGTTTTTGCTTCAAAATTATGTAAAAATTATGCTGCCTACTCCTTCATATAAAACAATATATTGATTTAGTTTTTGTAAGACACTTTTTGCCAAGAAACACAGTATGCATGGAGGCGTGAATCACCACTGAAAAATGGGCCATTCTCACCTGAGAAGACAAAAGAATTGGATAGTAATGAGCTGAAATGACTTGCATATTAATGAGGCATTTCAGTCAGGTAGGCTGTGAAAAAAACCTTCTGTGATGTCTCAAGCTCATCATGATATATGAAACATACAGAAAAATATTATTACAATATAAAGTAATGGTTTTATATTATACTTTAAAATATAATGTATTTCTGTGATGCAAAGAGTCTGAATATAGGCTTTTAGTTTAAAAGCATGCACATTTGGAGAAATATTGGATTCTCATATGCTTATGTCAATTTTCTATACAGAGAAGTTATATTTATTTAATATTCATTGTCATTACTATGAGCGCTGGTGTTTTCAATTCATCTTGAAGTCAGGGCGCTCTCTGTGCATTTTTAGTCCACAAATTCATCTAAAAGAAGAAGAGGCTATTCCATGAATGGATTTTCCAATTCATACTGCAGCCGGAGGGCGCTAAAGAAACAAAAACTCATCTAAAATTCATATATAGAAGAAAAGAAAACAGGAACTAACTGCATGTCTTCTAGAGCTCCCTAACCATGACTTTTACATCCAGATAAACACTTTTCAAGACAATAAATACACGATTGAGACGATGAATGCATGTATTGCCTCTGAATTTGCCTCTGAATTTGCGTCTGAATAGCGCTGGCTCCGTGGGCGTGGCCGCATTAGCAGATAATGAGCTGAATCACGGACTTCTGACATGGCTCTCTTTTCATACAGATTACATAAACACAGAAGGTTTGTTTTCGATTTGACTTAAATGATTTAAAACCTGACATCTTAACGTTTTTTTAGACATAAGTTTAACTTTTCTGTGATTAGTATTCACTAAGTTACAGTTCATTTTCTGAGAACTATCAGATTGGACTTCGTTCAGAGGGAGAGGAGAAATCACGCATCATGTTAGTTTTCTTTATTTTACAAAAAGCACAACATTGTGTTTTTACTCTGAGTGTATACAAATAAAAGAAGATATTCTATAGTTTCAATTGATATATTACTTATGTCTCTATGACAAAAAATGACGGAGTATTTTAAGTCTGTTTTGCTGCAATGTGAAAAAAAACCTGCAAAACGCGCCGGCGCGTTTTCAGACCTCAGAGTGTTAAAATTGTGAGTTTGGCATCACAATTCAGATTTTTTTTTTTCTTCTTGGAATTCTGAGTTTACATCTCACAATTCTGACTTCAAACAAACAGCTGTTTTCACAGCTATGGAGAGTGAGCGCCTTCAATGAGCTGTTGATCATTCAGCTTTGAGTGAGCACACTGAAAAGGCTGCACTTTTTCCCTGTCAGTGTCGCGTTGGCTGGTTCCCCTGTGTGCTTCAGCACTTTAAGCCTTAAATGCATACCTCGGGTCTTTAGTGACCCGGGACGTCATTCACTACCCTCCTCCTCATTCATTTTTTAAAGTTAGACTTCAACCTTCAATCAATTCATTATAAAGAATATAACAAGAAAAAAAAAATCATAAAACTATAAAAGAATGCCTATTTTTGAATTCATTTTTTGTAAAAATTGTATAGGGTCGCTAACGACCCAAGGTGTGTATCAGTGTACGTATATATATTTTTTTTTCTGCACAACAATAATTGAATTTTAGATGACTGAATAAGTGTAATTCACCTTTATTCCACAAGGTGGCAATGTCTGATACACAACGATGAAGTGACGATTAATTCAGACAGAAAACGAAAGAATAAGCAAAACATGAAATGGCTCAGCGATTTACTGCAGAGCAAGTACTGAACGCAATCAAATATGACTGTAACTGTCACTGGATGGATCTGGTGAAGCTGTTAGCGATCAAAATATTGATTTTGAAGATGTTGAAAATTATATCGTTTTGAGAATATGTTTGAGATCGCGAATGGGCTCATATTCGCGACCTCAAACATAAAACTAGTCTATTATTTGCTGAATTTACTGGGAAATGAGCTCTGACGAGGACAGTGGTGATGGTATAAAACATCTGCTCAAATGGAGCCCTTTCAAGCTCCAAAAGCTTGTTCAAGCAACAAAATATGATTTATTTTATTCTTCTGTAATTGTTACTCTAATATCAGAGGAGTTTTATATTATCACGACAGGTAGAGATCCTTCCGTGTTAGATATAGATCCGGGTCGATAAAGACCCGAATATGTAAGAATGATTGGCGAAACAGTCATGCATTTAATGGTTAAAGAGAGCGTTTTCCCTAAAAGTGCTTACACTGGTGTGAGTTTGCGTAACATTCCACTCGTGTGTTTCTGGATGCGGTTGTTATCTGGTGCTGACGGATGTTCACGGTCGTTGTCTCACGTGTCTGGGCATAAATCATGTTGAGATGGCGCTCGTGGATGAGTCATGGGGGCATGGCCATCTTGGAGTTGTGGTCACGGCTCCAGTACCTCAAGAGAGGTGGGGTTGCCATGCCTCTACCTTGACCTAGTTCTCGTCCTGGTGGACACCAGGCGAGGACTACTTTAGGTGAGGACCATCTTCACAATGTGTACCAGCAATGTCCTTCGGCGCTTCCCCCGATGACCAGATGTCAATCGCTGCATGGGAGGGTGAGCCAGATCTCTCAGTGGATGATGATTCTGCTGCGTTGCCTCCTTCGGGAACGGCAGCTTATCAGGTCGTGGACGGCACCTTTTACTTTCTCCTCCCCCCTCACCACCCTCGATGGTGGGGCAGCTAAAGGGTATACAGGGATCCCTCCAGTGGAGTGGTTGGTTGCGATGCAGTTGTGTCCGAATACCGTCTCCACCTGGCATGGTGACTCGTTGCTCCCTTCACAAGCCTGTAGGTATTCGTCAAGTCTGACTGTAAATGCCTACAGAGTCTGTTGGGAGGCTGCCTTCACCTTACACGCTATGGCGTTACTGCAAGTTCATCAGGCTAAGGTACTGAAGGATTTGCACGAGGGTGGTCACGACCTGAAAGTTCTCCAGGAACTCCATACCGCAACGGACCTTGCGCTACAAGTGACGAAGGTCATGGCACGGTCTCTGGGATGTGCAATGTCCATCTTGGTGGTCCAGGAGTGCCTTCTCTGGCTGTGTCTGGCCGACATGAGGGATGCTGACAAAACACGGTTCTTAGATTCCCAGATGTCCCAGACTGGCCTCTTCGGTGATACGGTTGCTTTGCCCAGCAGTTCTCAGCTGCACGGAAGCAGACTGAGGCCATCAACTACATCCTGTCCCAGCGGTCAGCTTCTGCGCCCACCCGACCGCAGCACCTCAGCCTGTTTGCCGGTGAGGGCCCCCGCCTGCATCTACCTCCACTCCCACGCAGCAGCAGCAGCATTGTGGAGCCAGGTGCGGGCAGGGTGCCCCACCCATCCAGGCCCCCGCCAAACAAAAAACCAGGCAGTAAGCGTAAGAGCAAGAAGCCCTGAGATGGGCGATCCAGGGATGGAGGGAGCAGCTCTTCAGAAGATGGTGACCGCACCACTCCTTCCCCTGGAGGAGGCCCAGGTGAAGAATCTTTTGTTTCGTTTTGTTTCTGTTATGCCACTTGCCCCTTGGCCAGTGGTTCCCACTTTCTCATCAAAAGAGCAGTTTCCTGTATCTCTGGGTACAAAGAGGACACAGAGAGCAGTGGGTGGCGAAGAGCCTCACCACTCTCATCCTCCTCTTCTGTCACCAGTGGGCAGCAGTGGGCAGTTCGACAACATGAACAAGTCTACTCACGCACCCTCACCCTCCGTGGAACTAGGTAAGTGTTGCACCACTCACTCAGAACCCGCTGTGGGCCGCTTTGAAGAGAGAGCCCCCTGAGAGGCGGTGGGTTACGGCCAATCTTGGATCTGCGAGTTTTGAACCGAGCCTTACACAAGCTACTGTTCAAAATGCTGACACAGAAACGTGTCTTCAGATGCATCCGTGCCTGAGATTGGTTTGCAGTGATCGACTTGAAGGACATGAACATTCAGGTCTTGATTCTCCCTCAACACAGGCCGTTTCTACATTTTGCATTCAAGGGTCAAGCTTATCAGTACAAAGTCTTACCCTTCGGGCTAGCCCTGTCACCCCGCATCTTCACAAAAGTTGTAGAGGCTGCCCTTGTTCCCATGAGAGAACAGGGCGTTCGCATTCTCAACTATCTCAATGACTGCCTCATACTGGCACAGTCTCGGGATCAGTTATGTGAACACAGGGACTTGGTGCCACCACCTCAGCCAGTTGGGTTTTTGGGTCAACTGGGAAAAGAGCAAACTGTTGCCAGTGCAGAGGATAATTTTTTCTCGGGATGGAGCTGGAGTCGGTAGAACAGACAGAACGCCTCACAGAAGAGCATGTTCAGCCAGTGCTGAACTGCTTGAATACGTTCAAAGACAGGACAGCAGTCCCATTGAAACTTTTTCAGAGGCTCCTGGGGCATATGGCCCTTCATTTCTTTGGGCAGGAGTGCCCCTAGAACCGGTGTCTAAGCATGCTGTGGTGCACATGGATGCCTCTGCCATCGGCTGGGGTGCCATGTACAACAGGCATGCAGTCTCAGAGGTTTGGACGGGACCCCATCTATATTGGCACATCAGTTGCTTCGGGTTGCTGGCAGTACATCTTGCTCTGGGCCGCCTCAGAAGGCCGCTACATGGCAAAGACATGCTGGTCCATATGGACAACACTGCGACTGGTGCGTACATCAACCATCAAGGTGGTCTACGCTCCGGTCGCATGTCGCAAGTTGCCCGGAGTCATTTCAGAGCCGCACAGGTAGACCTGTATGCCTCTCCAGAAACCACCCACTGCCAGTTGTTTATTCCCTGAAGTGAGTCTTCTCATACAGACCTTTTGCAAGTTCATGGAGGACGCGGATCAGGTCCTGCTAGTTGCACCGTACTGGCCCAACCAGACCTGATTCCCAGATCTGATGCTCCTCGCGACAGCCCATCCTTGGCCGATACCTCTGAGGGAGGATCTACTTTCTCAGAGACGGAGCACCCTATGGCACCTGCATCCAGACCTCTGGAAATTCTCTGTCTGGTCCCTGGACGGGACGCGGTTCTAGGTGACTTACCCCAAGAGGTACTTAACAACATCACTTCAGCACGAGCACCGTCTATGAGACAAGCTTATGCGCTGAAGTGGAACCTGTTCATCGAGTGGTGTTCTTGTTCCTGCAGCAAGGTTCCTTAGGGGGGCGAGATGGTTAAATATAAAGGTATTGTGAGATGTAAACTCAAAATTCTGGAAAAAAAAAAAATAGAATTGTGAGATGTAAACTCAGAATATATATATATATATATATATATATATATATATATATATATATATATATATATATATATATATATATATAAAGGTGTATATATATATAAAGGTGTATATATATATATATAAAGGTAATTGCAACTTCTCACAAATCTGACTTTTTTTCTCAGAACTGCGGGAAAAAGTATGAATAGTTTCCTCTACTGAGACTTTAGGAAGTAAATAAATTGTTGATTATAGAAGAAAAAAACAAAAAAAAAAACAATTTTCTTTCTTTTGTAGCAGATGTTCGAGAGTTGTTGAAGTGCATGTGCAGTTTGCAGCTAGCAGTTAGCGATGCTTATTACAGAAAACTTTGAAGATCTACACAGAACATGGCAACTTTATAGCATGATGAAAAAAAGAAGCTTTGGACACCAATTGGGTAAAATAAAATTAGCCCAACTTTTGCAGCTAATTAGTTACACATGGGAGGCTGCTTGAAAAAGTAGGTTGTGGGAGAGTTACTTGAAAAGGTGATGACATTTCCAACATCTTGCAGCATTTTGTGGTGTGGGAAACTTACTGCAAACAATTCTGTCCAGGACATGAATGTTGCGGCAAACTCTTCCAGCAGAAATTCCATGCAATTGCAAAAGAATAAAGGCAGGATGGGCTCTAGGCTAATAAGTGTTTCGTGATTGATTGCTCAGATCCTAATATTTAGAGGGGGTAGAGGCTTACGATAATTAGTTTCAAATTTGTGTGACGACGGTCCAGCCCTTCCTGCTATCTTTCTGAAATTCAGTTCAGATTTATTTAGATAGTTCTTCTTTTAATGTTGTAAATGTTTTATTAAGCAGATTTATAGTGTTTATGCCTGCACTTTCAAAAGATGTGCACAAAGCAAGGATTTTGTGAGGAATCAAGACTCAATAACAGTAACAACAACAAACTGTTATTAATGTTTGTGGCATCAGAGTTCATTGTGGCATCAACATTCATATTTCAAAAAATATTTTCCTTTCAGTTTAAATTTAATAAACTGCAATTCAGCATAGTCATACTACAGAAATGTCATTAGTCTAACACAAACTTTGCGACAAAAAAGTAAACAGCTTTCCTGTAGCTCAGTGGTTAGAGCATGGCACTAGCAATGCCAAGAGCATGGCACTAGCAATGCCAAGGTCATGGGTTCGATCCCAGGGATTGCACACACTCAGATACAAATGTATAGTATAATGCAATGTAAGTCGCTTTGGATAAAAGCGTCTGCCAAATGCATAAATGTAAATGTAAATGTAAACAACAGTCTGACTAATTATGCAAATTCCCTAGTTTAGTTGTTTACAATTTAAGATGCTTCCGCAGATGTGAGCTCCAGGCTGCCAGCGGCTGTTCAACGCTCATGTACCTGCAGAGAACAGCTTAATCTCGGCCGCTGGTTCTTATGTAGATAGTGGTTATACGAGATATAATTCATTTGGAGTATATCAAACTGCCAATATTTGGTCTTATTAATCTACTAGTTGTTCCAGAGCAAAACGATTTGGGTTGAGGAGAAATGTAAGTTTCATAACTCTATATTTAGGCAATATTTCACTTAAATCATGTACAGTACTACAGCACTACGTTTGTACATTTGATTGAACAGTTTGCTTGATTTATTTTATATATTTATATTTATTTATTTGATTGTTTTTGTTGATTGTTTGTTTGTCTATATTTTATAATGGCTGTTGTTGTTAATTTAAATATTGTTGTTCAATAAATATTATTTTATATAGACCTAAATAATATGCCGTATTTGATATTGAGAAAAAGTCCATCAATAGTATCAGCGAAAGTTACATTACTACGCCTTTATATGGCGGCAAAGACTCTCTTAATGAGTGAGTCAGAACAAGGAAGTTGTTTTAGCGCTGTGGGAAATCCCTTAACTGTTAAAAGGACAAAGACAAAGATATTGCTTTCTTCAGTGGATATTCAAACAGATTTTTTAGAATGGATATAATATTATGGACATCGACCTGAAGAATGAATGCTACATCAGAAACAGGTAATACACTCTTTTAGTCGATCTCTATCTCATAATACCATAATAATATACAAAACACAATAAGCTTCAATGAAGCGACTCAACGTTTCTTCGTTACTAGTTCTAAAGTGACGTATTAGAATTAGAAATATATAGATCAGTTTTAGATATAGAATGTCTAAAATTCTAAAAGTCTACATTCTCCACCATATTTTGCACATTTGTAGATAACATTTTATAACATTTAAAATTATATTCACAATTAATTTTTACTTCTGTAATAAGGTGTATTTCAGAGTGAAACAGAATGCTCACATAGAAAAAATAGACGGCCGGACTTGATTGTGTCCATCAGGAATTGATTGGCTGTGAAAATAGGGTGTTACCAGAATGTGAGTTTGCAGTCAATTAT
The DNA here is from genome assembly GCF_018812025.1 of Megalobrama amblycephala. Taxonomy (NCBI): domain Eukaryota; kingdom Metazoa; phylum Chordata; class Actinopteri; order Cypriniformes; family Xenocyprididae; genus Megalobrama; species Megalobrama amblycephala. The sequence goes on from NC_063045.1 coordinate 28,395,718, forward strand.
GGAAGACTAAGCACTCTTGAAACATATTGAACTATGATGTTATTCTTTAACAGGGTCAGTTTTGATTTCATGTTGATATTGAACTCTTTTTGTGAATACAAAAAACTGTTGCTAAAAAGAAAGGCAACATCAAATCAATCAAAACCAAAAAATAAAAAATAAATCAATCAAAATGTCAGTCAAAATATAACGTTCCAGTTCATGAATTAGATTAAAAATGTACCTTTCTTTTCCATGGAAGAAAGAAAATCATATTGGTTTGGAACGACATGAAAGTGAAAGAGTAATGACAGAATTTTCCTTTAAAACAGATATAGAGCCCAGTTTAACTTGTCATTGACGCCGGAATAGCTTCCGAATTGTGTCTGCACCGATGTTCCCTTGAGCGAGGCCGCTAACCCCAGCTTGCTCCAGGCAAACTGTCCATGTAACAAGTGTACTGAAATTCCCTTTGGATAAAAAAAAGCATCTGCTAACTAAAAAATAACTAACAAATGTTGCTGACACTCAAAGGTCAACTTGTTTTAACTGCATCTGGCTCTCCAGTGCCTGAATCGAGCTCAGGGCTCCAGTCAAATTTTCTGAGATATATTTCACCAGCACATTGAGTTCTGCTCTACAACTTCAGTTTAAAGTGTCCACTAGGGGATTGACGTCTGGAAACAAACAGACAGTGGCCTTGCCAGAAATCTCCGAAACTGAGTGCAGCACTGTATTAATTTCATTAATCAGCAACACATGTGAACGTGGAGCAAGAGCAAGTGATAGAAAAAGAGGAGAAGAAATGTGAGGTAGAACGAAAGTACAGAGTGAGAGAGAGAGGGGGAGCTGGAGGACTGTGGGATATGATGAAGAGAGCTTTAAAGGAATAGTTCACCCAAAAATGGAAATTAAGTCATTATTATGGCATTATTTACTCACCCTTGTCTCATAGCAAAACTATCTGCTGTTCACAAAGGGTTTTTCATGATCTTCTAGTTTACATTCCCTTTAACGCAAAAATATAAGGTCACATAAAGTAAGTTTATAGTGAAATTGATATCTTCAATAAAAATTCCTTGTGGTTTTAGAAAATAAAGGTTATTTATTACCATCCTATTCCTTGGTATGAAAAGGAATCACTAGTCATGGACTTGAGTTATAGTATGGACACCTTGATGAAATTTAAACTGTAGTAAATACTCCTATTAATTCACTTAAAACATACAAAAGTATTTTATTTTTTATGTACTTCAGTATCAAATGTAAAAGTACTGATCGAAAGATTAGTTTATGTGTTTAGCAATTGCAATTTGATACATTTACATTTCGCAATTCTGACTTTTTCCCCTCAGAATTCCAAGTTTACATTGTCAATTGATGACATTGTGGCTCCCACGTATGACCCATAATGTCGTCACTCGACATTACATCTCCATTCCTTGTATTTGGGAACGAGGATTGTGTCACTAACCGAGACGCTTACATTTCACATTTCTGACTTTTTTCCCTCAGAATTCTGAGTATATATCTTGCAATTCTGATGTTTTTGTTTTGTTTTGTTTTTTTACATTTCACAATTATGACTTAACTTAAAGTCATGGCTTTATGAAGTAAATAAGTAAATAAAATTTTAATTTACAATTAACAACACTAACATTAAAGGGTTAGTTCTTCCAAAAATGAAATTTATGTCATTAAGTACTCACCATCATGTTGTTCCAAACCCGTAAGGCCTTCTTTCATCTTCGGAACATAAATTAAGATATTTTTGATGAAATCCTTTTTTTTCTTTTTTTTATCCCCATGCATAGAAAGCAATGTAAGTACCACATTCAAGGTCCAGAAAGGCAGTAAAGACATTGTTAAAATAGTCATTAAAATAGTCAATGTGACTACAGTTGTTCAACCTTAATATTACGAAGCGACGAGAATACTTTTTGTGCACAAAAACAAAACAAAAATAATGATTTTATTCAATAATTTCTTCTCTCTCCTATCATTCTCCTACGCTGTTCAGGTTGCAGCGATTCCAAGTTCTACGTCAGAGTGGCGACTCAATATTGATTATGTTGGCTACGTCAGTGTCCTGCACCGCCTATACAATGTAAACAGTGTAGGAGACTGACAGGGGAGAAAAGAGATTGTTGAATAATGCTTCATAACATTAAGGTTGAACCACTGTAGTCGTGTTGAATATTTTAACAATGTTTTTACTGCTTTTCTGGACCTTAAATGTGGCAATTACATTGCTTTCTATGGAGGATTAAAAAAAAAAAAAAAAACCTCTCAGATTTCATTAAAAATATCTTAATTTGTGTTCCAAAGTTGAACAAAGGTCTTATGGGTGTGGAACGACATGACGGTGAGAAATTAATGACAGAAATTTATTTTTTTTGGTGAACTAACCCTTTAAGCATTTGTAATTACTTACATAATTATATTACTTTTTATCACTACATTCTCTGCACATGCAAGCTCTTAGGACCATATTACTCTGGGTTCTTGGCTCATTTTGATTCAGTAAATTGTTAACAGGAAATTTGCTGCGACCGGATCAAAGAATCAGTAAGTGGAGTAGAGATCAATCAGTCCAGTTTGTGAATGAAATGTTCAATGCAATTGTGAACTGATTCACTGGGTTCAGTCCAAAAGAATGATTTGTTCACAAAACAGACATCATATCATGGAGGGGAATTCTTCATTTCGAAATAACAATAAAACATAGGTTTTTTTTTTTTTTTTTTTTTTTTTTTTTTTTTTTATGAAATGTAGTCAATATGAAGATAAGATCTTAATACTCTAATAAAGTATAGCCAATTAATGGCTAAAATGTAGGATACTTAAATACAGTACAGTAAAACATTTCGCCCCTGACAAACACACTGTTCCCGCCACATAGAATTAAGGTAGATATTTGTTTACAGTTTAAGAGGGGTTATCTCTTTTCACAGGAAAGAACATTCCTGTAGATAGAGAAATCTTGAGAAGCACAGAAATAAAGAACTGAATGTAATTAATAACAGAAAGCAGCTGAATGCCATAATTTGTCAGAAAGAGAATATACATCCTATTTCACTGATAATACTGTCCAGTAGGCTTTGGGTGTATAGTTATTCATAACATATTCCCTGCAGTCCAAGTAGCCTAATATTTCAGCTGTTTAAAAGTATTTGCAGATTCTTTCTTCAGACATTTTTGGCTCAGAACTTTCAGGAAAATTCAAAACATGACCTTCGAAAGTGCTCCATGATTTAGCTCATAGCTTGTTAGAGTAGTTGAATACCTCACTGGAGGTCCTTCATTGGAAATGAATGGTTTCTGATATGGTGTTTTGGATTATTGACTGTTCAGAACAGCTCATGCAGTACAATTGTTTATGATTTGTCTATGATATTGTAACAGTGTTCTTGGAACTCCATCTATGTCTGTTCCACATTGTCTCTACAGAAGGAACTTGTTTCCATCATATTTGCTAAGGTCAAAGCTGTCTAAAACTATTTCAAGGCTATTTGAATTCGTATGGACTCACATTCCCAACAATTTCCCCTTGGCAGTGCTTGCCTTCCTTGACCAGTCCTTTAAGAGGAGTTGACCTGACCTGAATATTGGTTTTGAAGGAGACTCACAGAAATAATAATAATAAAAAAAAAGATTTATTGTCAGAGATAATGCAGAGATAATTAAAGCAAGACAAAAATAATCATTAAGATATATTGCACAGATATATTCATAGATATATTTAATAAAAAATATGAAAATACTGAATAAGTTTTTTTTTTTTTTTTTTTTCATTGTGACTTTTTTTTTCTAATAATTTTCAAGCTGATAGTTAGGAGCAATGCTCAAAAATAATGAATGCTTGCAAAAATATTGCTTGAGCTTTACTTATGGGACTATTTACAGATTTATTTTCAATGAAAATATCTTGAAATAATTTGAGAATTCATTTATTTTTTACTTAATTTAATTTAATTTTTTCTTGCTCTAAGCACAGATCTAGCAAAATGCAGATTGAAACTTAAAGGGGAGAAATAAGTCTATTTATCTTACACTTATTCTAAGATTTTCAATGGGGAAAAAAATACAAATATAATGATTAAGATTTTATTTTCAGTGCCACACTTTTAAGCCAATATTTGGGACCAATGGTTCAAAAGTGAATGCTTGGGAAAAGCGTGAGTTTTGCTATAATTCCCTGAGTTTTTCTCATGGGAGATTTAGGTGTTGAAAAATCATCAGGAAGATAATTGAGTGGTAAGTATAGCTGAATCATTAGCAAAGGGCTCTTGGGTCTTAAATTAAGACCAGTTTTGACACTTCAGATTGACTTGTGCTCAAGTGTAAGATGAATTCCAGTCTAGCACTCAGGCAGCTTGCAGGGATATCACTGGTGTTATTGAAACACCACTCTCCGGCAAAGTGAAAGAATCCCGGGACGCAGGCGGCAGCACAACGTCTCCATTTAGACCACTGAAAAACAGCTGCATCCAAATGTTCCCTCACAGTAACCCAGAGGGGTCCTGAGCCACTGCCTCCAAAGCCTTCAGAGGGCCCCTCCGACCCCCCTCATCCACCGCTCTAGACTAGAAATGGATTCCAGCACCGGTAATGCTGAGCAGGAACAAATGGGCTGTAGACCACCCCTACAACCCCAGAGCTCCAGCACTTACACAAATAAACCGGCAAAGATTTAATGACGTTGGGCTTTGGGATCTTTTTTTCATCCCTGCTTGTTCAGTGAAAGATCAAACAGTCCTCAAGCACCGAACGATTCTGGGAGAGCAGTGATATATTCATCTCGCAGCTTCCCAGCAGCTGTATATTGTCTTTTCCGTGTTTAACTCTGAAGGGGCGAAACGCATATGAATTAACTCTCGCCGTTTTGAAGACAAATGGCCGAGTTTTACTTTCTAGTTTATGTCGACAAATGATGCTAACGCTAATGTTGTGCAACCTACTTCGTGAGGCCGTGGAAACCTTATTTCAGCACATCGCTATAGCGCGTATACACTGCGGACGTCAACAAGACACTCGGGTTCGTTTACACATTTAAGTCATCGCCTTAGCTGCACAACACGTAAAGTTTGCCTTGCTAAATCGTAGCTATCCGTCAACGCTAGTTTGAGATATTTCCAATGCTGCACTGAAAAGTATTTCCCCTCTCATGAGCGTCTACGAGTTTCAAACATATTTTCACCTCAAAGAGACCATGGATCATTTTCTGGATAACATATTCTCTGGACTATGTCAAATTCCTTCCTTCCTTCCTTTGATTCCTGTCGTTCACCCAGTTCCAGCTAGTTTTTTCTTACAAAGAAAATTTGTACAGTCCTAACCAAAATATGATTTTAAATAGTATTACACATTGATAACAAACATTAAAACGTGATCAATAAGCAATTTCACACATTGGTCCGAAACTTGCCCTGTCATTTTCGACTTTGACAGCATGTTAAAGACTTTAGCAGTGTGAATATATGCAACTGTGAGAACAGTTAGGCTTTCTCAGAGGACAGCGATTGGACTCAAAGCGCATTTGGCAAGATAATGTGTTTTTCAAACATATTAAAGATCACTTAGGCTATTTCCTCTAAAGATCCTTCGGAGTTTGAAAATCCTATTGGGCAACTTTTCTTAAGTTCAGACGTACTTGTGATTTTGCATAATTTGCACCAAACTGCATGCTTATGTCACTTGCAATTATAGGCTAAATTTAGTTTGGGAAGTCTGGTGACAAATGAGAAATTTAAATAGATACTTAGAAAGGATTCATTTTCCGTGGCTATATAAGAGTTGGATAACCATAGTCTAAAGCTCTTTATGGCTCTGTCCAAAACCTAGTGAGCTGTTTTACTATTACTATTTACTATTTACTATTTACTGTCTATTGCCATATACATTCAAAGAAAGCTACATTCTAAACCTGCTACTGTCATGGAACCTTTTTATAATTATACTGAACTATTTTCAGTTGATATTTTGGTATTAGGTAAAAGCCACATAAATCACAACATATCATCATCATCATCAACATCAATAATAAAAATAATAAGGTAGTTTATTTTTCTTATCCTACTGGTAAGTAAAGTCCATGAAATGGAAATTCACCCTATCGATTTTCCAAATACTGGTCTTATTATAAACAGTTGATCTTGCATATACAAAAACAAACAAACAAAATGTCATAATGCAAATACCAAATATTGGGAAATAAGTACATTTTTAAAAATTATATTGAACTATTTTCATTTTTTTGGTATTAAGTGTAAAAATTAGGCAAAAGCAGCATA